>NC_134880.1:36121303-36253803 GCF_041734735.1 Babylonia areolata
TCTGGTAATGATGAATGATGTTGGTCCCTCTCGCTGTGGACACTGTGGTGTTCTTTTTTCACTATGAACTTTATAGATAGTGTTTGCAGTTTAACTCTGCAAAACAAAGGTAGTCATGATTGATGAAAAAGATCTATCATAACTGATGGAGAAATCTGGTAATGATGAATGTGTGTCCTTCCTGCTGTGGACACTGTGTTTCTTGTCCAAGTTTGGACATGGCCGTCAGGTATGGCTACATTCACACTAAACCCAGCCAGTTGATGACAGCTGGCTGAGAATTTGTGTGCACATCATTTTATTCCTTCCCGCCATGTATTCTGGTGGTGAGTGTTCACACTGGCCACCATCCATCACCAGCATTGGATTTGTGCTGTGCACACAGACGAGACACAGCAAATGGCTGTGTCTGACTGAAGTGTGTTGCTGTGTCAGGCTGACAGTAACTGGCTGTGTCTGACTGAAGTGTGTTGCTGTGTCAGGCTGACAGCAGTTGGCTGTGTCTGACTGAAGTGTGTTGCTGTGTCAGGCTGACAGCAGTTGGCTGTGTCTGACTGAAGTGTGTTGCTGTGTCAGGCTGACAGTAACTGGCTGTGTCTGACTGGAGTGTGTTGCTGTGTCAGGCTGACAGTAACTGGCTGTATGTGACTGAAGTGTGTTGCTGTGTCAGGCTGACGGCAACTGGCTGTGTCTGACTGGAGCGTGTTGCTGTGTCAGGCTGACAGTAACTGGCTGTGTCTGACTGAAGTGTGTTGTTGTGTCAGGCTGACAGTAACTGGTTGTGTCTGACTGGAGTGTGTTGCTGTGTCAGGCTGACGGCAAATGGCTGTGTGTAACTGAAGTGTGTTGCTGTGTCAGGCTGACGGCAAATGGCTGTGTGTGACTGGAGTGTGTTGCTGTGTCAGGCTGACTGCAAATGGCTGTGTGTGACTGGAGTGTGTTGCTGTGTCAGGCTGACAGCAACTGGCTGTGTCTGACTGGAGTGTGTTGCTGTGTCAGGCGGACGGCAACTGGCTGTATGTGACTGAAGTGTGTTGCTGTGTCAGGCTGACGGCAACTGGCTGTGTCTGACTGGAGCGTGTTGCTGTGTCAGGCTGACAGTAACTGGCTGTGTCTGACTGAAGTGTGTCGTTGTGTCAGGCTGACAGTAACTGGTTGTGTCTGACTGGAGTGTGTTGCTGTGTCAGGCTGACAGCAAATGGCTGTGTGTAACTGAAGTGTGTTGCTGTGTCAGGCTGACGGCAAATGGCTGTGTGTGACTGGAGTGTGTTGCTGTGTCAGGCTGACGGCAAATGGCTGTGTGTGACTGGAGTGTGTTGCTGTGTCAGGCTGACTGCAAATGGCTGTGTGTGACTGGAGTGTGTTGCTGTGTCAGGCTGACAGCAACTGGCTGTGTCTGACTGGAGTGTGTTGCTGTGTCAGGCTGACAGCAGTTGGCTGTGTCTGACTGAAATGTGTTGCTGTGTCAGGCTGACAGTAACTGGTTGTGTCTGACTGGAGTATGTTGCTGTGTCAGGCTGACAGCAGTTGGCTGTGTCTGACTGGAGTGTGTTGCTGTGTCAGGCGGACGGCAACTGGCTGTATGTGACTGAAGTGTGTTGCTGTGTCAGGCTGACGGCAACTGGCTGTGTCTGACTGGAGCGTGTTGCTGTGTCAGGCTGACAGTAACTGGCTGTGTCTGACTGAAGTGTGTTGTTGTGTCAGGCTGACAGTAACTGGTTGTGTCTGACTGGAGTGTGTTGCTGTGTCAGGCTGACGGCAAATGGCTGTGTGTAACTGAAGTGTGTTGCTGTGTCAGGCTGACGGCAACTGGCTGTGTGTGACTGGAGTGTGTTGCTGTGTTAGGCTGACAGCAAATGGCTGTGTGTGACTGGAATGTGTTCCTGTGTCAGGCTGACGGCAAATGGCTGTGTGTGACTGGAGCGTGTTGCTGTCAGGCTGATGGCAAATGGCTGTGTGTGACTGAAGTGTGTTGCTGTGTCAGGCTGACAGTAACTGGCTGTGTGTGACTGAAGTGTGTTGCTGTGTCAGGCTGACGGCAACTGGCTGTGTGTGACTGGAGTGTGTTGCTGTGTCAGGCTGACGGCAACTGGCTGTGTGTGACTGGAGTGTGTTGCTGTGTCAGGCTGACAGCAAATGGCTGTGTGTGTCTGGAGCGTGTTGCTGTGTCAGGTTGACAGCAACTGGCTGTGTCTGAAGTGTGTTGCTGTGTCAGGCTGATGGCAAATGGCTGTGTGTGTCTGGAGCATGTTGCTGTGTCAGGCTGACAGCAACTGGCTGTGTCTGAAGTGTGTTGCTGTGTCAGGCTGACAGCAAATGGCTGTGTGTGTCTGGAGCGTGTTGCTGTGTCAGGTTGACAGCAACTGGCTGTGTCTGAAGTGTGTTGCTGTGTCAGGCTGACAGAAACTGGCTGTTGTGACTGAAGTGTGTTGCTGTGTCAGGCTGACAGAAACTGGCTGTGTCTGAAGTGTGTTGCTGTGTCAGCCTGACAGAAACTGGCTGTGTGTGACTGAAGTGTGTTGCTGTGTCAGGCTGACGGCAACTGGTTGTGTGTGACTGAAGTGTGTTGCTGTGTCAGGTTGTGCTTAGCCTGAAATGTAGCCTAAGTCGAATAAATGGAAAGGGAACTGTACATTATCTATAAGAACTTTGTGAGTATGTAGCTGCTGTACCAAACTGTATGATCAGTGGTTTCCTCATTGCAGTGGGAATTCATTTACAGCTCACTCTTTTATGAAGGACAATGACTCTCAAAGTAGGAAGCAAGATTGCACTGGCTCTTAGTGTTGCAGCATTGGGGGGCTAGTTGGCCTTAGGGAATCACCCAAATGCCAACTGTCCTAAAACTCTTTTGGCCAAGACAGTGGGTGTGTAACTTGGGCAAGACACTCTGCACTATAACCAAATTCTAACCCAGATTGTCAGGACAGCAGTTGCCTCCTCTGATGGTCATAGTCGTACACAACTGACTGTCTTACATCAAGCTTTAAGTAACAACAGATTGGAGGATTCAAAGTAAGAACCACAGGACTCTGTGATCAATGAATGACCTGTGTGCCATGTTGTCAGAATACAGACATTTGTGAACAATCTGTGGAAAAGATGGGGGCATCTTTACAAATGTTGAACAGTGTTCAGATGGAGGGCTGTCTTGTACATGGCTTGTGCATTATGGATTGGTGTCCATCATCAGAGCACTGTGCATGTCTTGAATGCTGATTTATTCATATGGTATTGTTTGAACTGGACTTTAGTGCTTTTTTTTTAACATTCAGTAAATTCCAGAAGTGTGCATGACTTGGAGCGAGTTTCTCATATTATTTCATTGTTTGAAACAGACTCAGAAACATGCGGGTGTGTGTGTGTGTGTGTGTGTGTATGTGTGTGTGTGTATGTGTGTGTTTGTATGTGCGTGTGTGTGTGTATGTGTGTGTGAGTGTGTATGTATGTGTGTATGTGCGCATGTATGTGTGTGTGTGTGTGTATGTTTGTGTGTGTGTGTGTGTGTGCGTGAGTGTGTGTGTATGTGTGTGTGTGTTTGTGTGTGTGTGTTTCCATGAGTGTGTGTGTGTGTGTGTGTGTGTGTGTGTTTTGTATGTGTGTGTGCGTGTGTGTGTGCATGTGTGTGTGTGTGTGTGTGTGTATGTGTGTGTGCTAACTGTTCTCATTGTGTTGTCTGTGGGTCAGACTCCAGCAGTGTGTGAGGGAGGACCCCAGCAACGTGGAGCACCTGCTGATGCTGGGCCGGGCACTATGGGAGAGGAGGGGGGAGGGGGCCTCCCTTCAGGAACACTGCTTCAACACTCTGCTCAAGGTGATTGGATGGGGGGTGAGGGGGTGTGGGGGGGCACTGTGGGAGAGGGGGGGGGGGCTCCCTTCAGGAACACTGCTTCAACACTCTGCTCAAGGTGATTGGATGGGGGTTGTGGGGGTGTGGGGGGGGGGGGGCACTGTGGGAGAGGAGGGGGGGGCCTCCCTTCAGGAACACTGCTTCAACACTCTGCTCAAGGTGATTGGATGGGTGGTGAGGGTGTGTGTGTGTGGGGGGGGGGGGGGGCACTGTGGGAGAGGAGGGGGGGGCCTCCCTTCAGGAACACTGCTTCAACACTCTGCTCAAGGTGATTGGATGGGGGTTGATGGGGGGTCATTTTGATGTAAAGCTCAAGCGACAGTATTGTGAGATAAAATCTGAACTGACAGTAAGAGTATATATTTTCTGCAAGGAAAATAAATGGACAATTCAGGAAGAAACCTATAATGTCATGGTTTAGTGGATATGTGATACACAAGAATTTTTCATAACCGAACATTTTTGAAGCGTCAATTTTTCTATTCTTTGCTAAGCTTGTTTTCATATTTCCCTATTGCTGGATTAGGAAGTTGATCAGTTTGAGCATACAAAAGTTCAACAACAACAATGTTAAAGGGACGAATACAGTCCAACAACCTACCATACCATACTTGTATGAACTGCCTTTCTTGAAACAGTAGGTAATCCACATGGAATGATGATTACACTACTTCACTGCGCAGTCTCTGGATTTTTTTTTTTTTTTTTTTCAGTGAGAAAGAAAATGCATAAAACAACGTCAGAGTGAACATGTGCACATATGTAAATTTGTCCATGGTTCTTTACATGTGTGTACTGAACACTTCTGTGTGCATGCATGTCTTTGCACACATAGGGACACTTTGTGTATATTTGTGAATGATTGTGTGTGTGTGTGTGTGTGTGTGAGTGTGTGTGTTCCTCTGGGTTCATGCCTGTCTTATCAATATATACTGGCAAGAATTTTGACAGGCTGCAAAACTGGATCCCTACATGAGTGGGACGTTCCTGTACCTGGGCCATTTCTACGCAGAACTGAAGAAGGATCAGCAGTGAGTGTTGAGCTGTCTTTCCCTTACACTCCATTATATTCATGAAGTAATGTTAAATGTCCCATGCCTTTTACAGCAATCAGCCATTCATGTCTATCAGCCATGTCTATGGCTGGGCATAGGAAGGTGGGGCCTATACTGTCCATCAGCCATTCATGTCTATCAGCCGTGTCTAGGGCTGGGCATAGGAAGGTAGGGCCTATACTGTCCATCAGCCATTCATGTCTATCAGCTGTGTCTAGGGCTGGGCATAGGAAGGTGGGGCCTATACTGTCCGTCAGCCATTCATGTCTATCAGCCGTGTCTAGGGCTGGACATAGGAATGTGGGCCTTATTCTCTCCTTCAGCTGTTTTAACATTCTGCAACCAAAGCTGAGAACCCATTCACACCAGAGTGAAGCTAGGATGAGGACTTTGGTTTGTTGTCTCCTTCAGTGACTGACATCCTTACCATCAATCATTGTTTAGAGGACAGGATGAGGACTTTAGTGTCTCCTTCAGTGACTGGCATCCTTACCATCAATCATTGTTTTGAGGACAGGATGAGGACTTTAGTGTCTCCTTCAGTGTCTGGCATCCTTACCATCAATCATTGTTTTGAGGACAGGATGAGGACTTTAGTGTCTCCTTCAGTGTCTGGCATCCTTACCATCAATCATTGTTTTGAGGACAGGATGAGGACTTTAGTGTCTCCTTCAATGACTGGCATCCTTACCACCATTCATTGTTGGACACAGTGAACACTGTGATGAGTTAGGAATCAGATCCCACACCCTCATATTGTCTCACCTCCTCAGCAGATATGTCACCACGTGGCCGTCACTGTCTGTCAAAACTAAGATGGAGCTGAACGCTGGTCAGAACTATTACAGCAGACTGGGAAGGAAAGTTTCTTTTTCTTGTGCCTGTGGCAGATGAACCTGTGTATGGCTTTGTAAGAGGAACTCACATTTAGCAGTCTGGGAGTAATGAAGATAAAAACATTTTCTTCTTTTCATTTTTTTCTTCTTTTTAAAATTTTTTTGTTTATAGAATATAATGAATATGATGTTTCCCAGGAAATGATAGCATGGGTTACAACTGTCGGGTATTACTTCCGGTGATTTTTGAACACTGTGACCAAACTGGAGTTCGAAATTCAACATGTATAATACCTTGTTTAAAAATTATATTTTTGCTATATGTTTGTTTATTATTATTTTTTTTTTAGAGAATAGGAAAGGAAAGGTGACTTACTTGATGGTTGATTTTGTTTTCGATGCAAGGCGTGCCAAGAAGTGTTACCAGAAGGCCTACGATCTGGACGCAGACAACGAAGAGGCTGGTGCTGCCCTCTGTGATCTGATAGCCGCTCTTGGAGAGGAGGTGAGCCAGTACTGATGATGATGATAATGTTGTTGTTGTTGTCGTCACAACACATTTCTGTGTGTGAAATTTGGGGCTCCTTTCCCTGGGAGAGCAGTTCACCACAGTGCAGTACAAGACTTTTTTTTGACAATATATTTGTTTTACTAGCAGAGTAGATTTTTCCTTACATTTCTGCCTGGGGACAACCCTTGTTAAACTGGATTATTTTTTGTGCACTAAGTGCATGATGCGCATGAGACCTTGGTTTATCGTCTCAATTGAAAGACTAGTGCGCAGAGCCACCTTCAAGGTTTGGTAGGGGGGTGGGGTGGGGGGGAGTAATGATCCCGGTCCATATGTGGAACTCAGGTCTGGGGACACTCTCTCCTGTGTTGGGCACATTATCACTTGGCCACTGCTTCACATGTGTGTGTGTGTACATGCGCGCGCGTGTGTGTATGTGCGTGAGTCTGTGTGTGTGTGTGTGTGCATACTGGACAGAGAGTTCCGGTATTTGTTTTGCAGCTGGTTTCAGCGATTAAACAGAATCTGACAGTCCTTCAATGGTGTGATGTGCAGGAAAGTGTGCAGAATTTGCTGCAGAAAGTGACTGACTCTGCCAGTGCTGGCTGGTATGTATAATTACAGCATTGAACATTCCTTGAATGCTTCTCCTGGGGTCCAAATCAAAGTTTGTTGTATACAACCCAGCTGACTGCAAAGGGGCCATTTTAGGGCTTTTTACCCGTCAGTTTGTTAAACCATTTGAAGAGAATAAAAAAATAATGGTGGAAACAACATTACAAAAACTAGTTCACTCACGCTTGGTTCAGTCCATATAAGATTTGAATAAAGTTGGCTGAAACTAAGCTCTGATCTGAAACAAAATGGCAGCAGTGTTTCAGACAGTTCTTAGAGATATATTTACCTGAAAGGATATACCATTGAGAGTTCATTTTATTGAATGGAAGTAAAGATTGGAGTTATATACTTCTGAAAAGTCAGTTTATTCTCATGAAAGACCATAATGATTAGATTTATATGAATGTTCTTCTCAAAGGTCATTAATTAGAATTATGGGTTCCTGAAAGGACAGTAATTTCATATGTTAATTTTCAAATGTTTACAATTTTCACATGTTTAATTCCCCCGTTTTTCAAATGTTAAATCCTGCTTGACATACTTTAAAATATTAAATCCTGACAGAATTTCAAATGTTGAATCCCAACAGATTTGTCAAATGTTTGAGATGAATAGGTTTTTCAGTGCTGACATTCTGAGAGGTGTAGAGCGTTAAGATGTTAACCCTCAGTGTTCAGGTTTCTGAGAGGTGTAGAGTGTTAAGATGTTAACCTCCAGTGTTCAGGTTTCTGAGAGGTGTAGAGTGTTAAGATGTTAACTCCCAGTGTTCAGGTTTCTGAGAGGTGTAGAGTGTTAAGATGTTAACCTCCAGTGTTCAGGTTTCTGAGAGGTGTAGAGTGTTAAGATGTTAACCTCCAGTGTTCAGGTTTCTGAGAGGTGTAGAGTGTTAAGATGTTAACCTCCAGTGTTCAGGTTTCTGAGAGGTGTAGAGTGTTAAGATGTTAACCCTCAGTGTTCATGTTTTCTGAGAGGTGTATAGCGTTAAGATGTTAACCCTCAGTGTTCATGTTTCTGAGAGGTGTAGAGTGTTAAGATGTTAACCCTCAGTGTTCATGTTTCTGAGAGGTGTAGAGTGTTAAGATGTTAACCTCCAGTGTTCAGGTTTCTGAGAGGTGTAGAGTGTTAAGATGTTAACCTCCAGTGTTCAGGTTTCTGAGAGGTGTAGAGTGTTAAGATGTTAACCTCCAGTGTTCAGGTTTCTGAGAGGTGTAGAGTGTCAAGATGTTAACTCCCAGTGTTCAGGTTTCTCTGTCCCAGTGCCAAGTGGGCGTGGCTCCGTCTGGGTCTGGCACAGGTGAGGACAGGTGACCCCTCCACCGCCACTGCCTCCTTTCAGTCTGCGCTGAGAGCTGACCCCACTGACAGGTAGGTGTCGTCTTCTGCTGTGTGGCAGTGATGCTCTGTGGGGTAGGAGGATGTAAGGTTGGGTTTTTTGTTTTGGTTTGGTTTTTTTACCGCCATAATTTTGGAAATGTTTTGTGTATTTCCATGATGATGGGGGTGCTGGTGATAACAAAGCTGCCCTTGGGGTCCAGTTTGGTATGGAGCAACTTGAAAGGCTGTCCTCTCTTAATATATCCTGGCGTTAACCAGGCTGAGAGACTGGAATGACTTGAAAGGCTGTCCTCTCTTAATATGTCCTGGTGTTAACCAGGCTGAGAGATACAGACAGCTGCAGTGTTGGTCAGCCACACTCCCAGAGATGCATGCTGGAAGTGGATGGCCTGTCTTCCCATTTCAGCCCTAGAGCAGTCAACTTTGAGTAGGAACTGTTGTTGAGTCAGGAATAGGCCAGTCAGGCGTTGTTGAGTCAGGGATAGGCCAGTCAGGTGTTGAGTCAGGGATAGGCCAGTCAGGTGTTGAGTCAGGGATAGGCCAGTCAGGTGTTGTTGAGTCAGGGATAGGCCAGTCAGGTGTTGTTGAGTCAGGGATAGGCCAGTCAGGTGTTGTTGAGTCAGGGATAGGCCAGTCAGGTGTTGTTGAGTCAGGGATAGGGCAGTCAGGTGTTGTTGAGTCAGGGATAGGCCAGTCAGGTGTTGAGTCAGGGATAGGCCAGTCATGTGTTGTTGAGTCAGGGATAGGCCATTCAGGTGGTGTTGAGTCAGGGATAGGCCAGTCAGGTGGTGTTGAGTCAGGGATAGGCCAGTCAGGTGTTGTTGAGTCAGGGATAGGCCAGTCAGGTGGTGTTGAGTCAGGGATAGGCCAGTCAGGTGTTGTTGAGTCAGGGATAGGGCAGTCAGGTGGTGTTGAGTCACGGATAAGCCATTGGGGCGTTGTTGAGTCTGGGAAAGGGGAATCAGAAAGTGGTGAATGAGGGTGACACATGGATGTTTCAGACACGTGTGGGAGTGTCTGGCGGAGGCCTATCTACACCGGGGAAGTTTCACTGCTGCTCTGAAAGCTTTCAGCAAAGCCGTGGAGGTCAGTGTCTGTGACCGATCTGCACAGGCTTGGGTTGTGTTGTGTTGTGTTGTGTTGTATTGTGTCATAGTGTGTTAAAGCTGTGGAGGTCAGTGTCTATGACCGATCTGCACAGGCTTGGGTTGGGTTGTGTCGTGTCATAGTGTGTTAAAGCCGTGGAGGTCAGTGTCGGTGATTTATTATTAACATTTGCTGTCTTGTAAGTCTACAGTCTTTCCTGAACCTGAAAGTATCTTACATGTTTATGTAGATGCAATAGTACTTGAGTTTCAGTCATTTTAGTAACGCTACCATCAAAACTGCAGGGTCGGACATGCAGAAAATAAACATTTTCCTCAGAATTTATGACACTGGCATTCAGCAAGTAATATTGATAGCCAACTAAAAAAAAAATCTGAGGTCTTCTGCGTACAATATTGATCATGTATGAAGAGTTTTGACTATGAGAATGCATTAGTGGCAATTCTACACAGGTTCTAAAATGTCATTTTGTGAGATTGGCTAAAATCATGGATTTTTTTTTTAATTCAAAATTCTTATATCTCAAAAACTATTTGAGATATTGCTTTGAAATTTGGTGTGGCTTTTTACTTTATTGCCTTCTTTCATTCTTGCAAATATGAGGCTTCTGCTGTAAATTTGAAAATTTTGATGGACCTACCAAATATCACTGTGTATCGCAATGTGTTGCACTGTGTTGTGTTCTATTGTGGGGGGTGGGGGGGGGGGGTTCACAACAGATTTCTTAACATGAAATGAAAGTAAAGTTGCTTTACGCTCTGAATCCCATTTGTGCCACAGTGCAGTGGTACCTTTTTTTTTTTTTTTTTTTTTTTTTTTTTTTTTTTCTGTTTCAGTTTTAAGACGTATGTTTTGTTAAGCGGCCCCTGAACGCCTGCCAGAAAGTTTTCAATATTTCAGTGTGTGTTTTCAGTATTACAAAAATTAGTGTCCAGCTCCCATGGAGTGAGGTGTTAGGAGTTGTGTGTCATTATTTTGTGTCTCATTTCATTTGAGTTTTGTATAGATGTTAAGTTCCGCATTGTTATCTTGTGTCTTTTTTTGTTTCAGTTTTTTTTTTCCATCTCCTGTTTTGTATTTGGATGTGGACATGGTTATTATGTACAAAACATAAGTATATGGATAGAAACATATGTTTATGGAGAAAAATATTGACATAGACATATAAGCGTTACTTTTTTTTTTCTTATTGATAGGGCCCTTAATATGAATGTGATGTTTTTTTTTCTCTATTTCAGCTTTATCCAGACTCAATCTACTGCCTCTATCAGTGAGTAGCTGGTCTGGTTTTTGACCTCTGTTGTTTGGGTGGGTTTTTTTGTGTCGTGGTGTGAGGTTTTATGTAGAAAACCCTTTAAATCTGTTTTATCACATCTTTTGATGTTTCACAGTGAAAGAGGTTTGGGGTGGTGAAGGGGGCAAAATGTGAACATTCATTTCACACAGAATACACAGTTGAAGACAGACGGTTGACTTTGAGTTCTATACAACACATTTTGATGAAACAGTATTAAAATGTTCTGTGAAATGGAATGGTGTTACAAGTTGGTCAGAGAGGAACAGAAGAATATATACTGGGTATATATATAGAGAGAGAGTTAGTGAGAGTGAGAGAGAGATATTTGTGTGTGTGTTTGTGTGTGTGTGTGTCAAAAACCAGGCTTTGAAATAAAAGACTTTGTTGAGCAAACAGCTTATAGGTTGAACTATCAAAGAATGAAAAGTGAAAAGAAAATTGCTTGATTTCAAAAAAAGATAAATGCTGGAATAAATACACATGCAAAATAAAGTCAAGAAACATAATCCCCCCCCTCCAAAAAAAAAGAGTGCCGTACCTTTTTTCTTTTAGTGCTGTACCTTTTTTCTTTTCTTTTTGTTTTTCCACTTTTTTCCTTTTTGTTAACATCCAACATTGAGTGAAGGAGCATATGCACACACAGAGCTGCACAGCCAGTGGAGTTGTTGTAGATGGTGAGGGTGACTGTGACAGACTGGCCAGCATCAAGCAGACGATGGGAGCACTGACTGAGGCTCTGCAGGAATACAGCCTCATTCTGGACAAGACGCCGCATTACGTCCCCGCCCTCAAAGGTCAGAACTCACTTTGTCCCTCGGGGGAAAGAGTCCTGGCTTTGTCTTGGTTGGAGATGAAACGATTGTTATGTTTCTGGGAAACGATCAAACTGTGAAGACAGATTTTTATTTTTACGTGTCAAAGATTCTATGTGCTTAGACATGCAAGTTCACACTCATTCAAACTTCTTGTGTGTAGTGCTGGATAGTAGCTGTGTTAGTGTTATAAGGTTCTTTCATATTTTATCCATTACATCTGAATGAATTCGTACATTGCTGGGGAATGGTCAAACTGTGGAGATGGAGACTTTCATTTTTATGTGTCATAGATTCTGTGTGCTTAGAAATTAATGTATAATTCACACATAGTGCAGAAAGTTCTTCACACACATAGTGCAGAAAGGTCTTCACACACACACAGTGCAGAAAGTTCTTCACACACATAGTGCAGAAAGGTCTTTACACACAGTGCAGAAAGGTCTTCACACACACACAGTGCAGAAAGGTCTTCACACACATTGCAGAAAGTTCTTCACACACATACACACATAGTGCAGAAAGGTCTTCGCACACACAGAGTGCAGAAAGGTCTTCACACACATAGTGCAGAAAGGTCTTCACACACACACAGTGCAGAAAGGTCTTCACACACACACACATTGAGGGTGGAAGTGATAGGTGGGGCCACTGTATGCAGGGGGGGAGACAGAAACAGAGACAAAGAGTAGTGCATTCAGCCTGCGAAGGGAGGGTTGTTTATAGTCCTTGACCTTTGGTGCCACAATAATGTAGCCGAGTGGTTAAAGTGTTGGACTTTCTATCTGAGGGTCCTGGGTTTGAATCTCGGTAATGGCGCTTGATGGGTAAAGGGTGGAGATATTTTCCATCTCCCAGGTCAACATATATGCAGACCTGTTAGTGCCTGAACCCCCATTTGTGTGTATACACACACAGAAGATCAAATACGTATGTTAAAGGTCCTTTAATCCTTGTCAGTGTTTAGCGGGTTATGGAAAGAAGAACGTACCTAGCATGCACACCTCTGAAAACAGAGTATGGTTGGCTACATGGTGGGGTAAATAAACAAAACAGTCATATACATAAGATGATGCATGTCTGTCTGAGTGTGTATGTGTGCATGTCTGAAATCTGATTGAATGGCAGGAAACAAGTCATAAGTGCCCAATGGCAGCGGTCAGTTGGCTCTACCCAGGTAGGCAGCCAGTTGTGCAAATGATCCCATGTTTGTAAAGTGCTTAGAGCTTGGTCTGCGACAGAGGATAGGTGATTTGTAAGTATCCATATCAAATGATAGGTGCTTTGAAAGTGTCCATATCAAATGCTTAGAGTTGTTGCATTCGTTTATGCAGGCGAGTCCTTGGTTAAGTTTGAAATGGACCTAGGTCGTTACAGTCATTGGATTAATTTTTTTTTTCTTTTTTTGTTTCAGGACTGGGGGAGACATATCTGCTGATAACGCAGCGCCACCTGTCGCAGGGTCTGCTGGGACTGGCCGTTGACACCTGTCAGCAGGCCCTCACCTGTCTGACCAGGTGAGAATTGTTGTGTGCTGTGTGGGGTGTCTGTCGTACTGTCTGACCAGGTGAGAATTGTTGTGTGCTGTGTGGGGTGTCTGTCGTACTGTCTGACCAGGTGAGAATTGTTGTGTGCTGTGTGGGGTGTCTGTCGTACTGTCTGACCAGGTGAGAATTGTTCTGTTCTGTGTGGGGTGTCTGTCGTACTGTCTGACCAGGTGAGAATTGTTGTGTGCTGTGTGGGGTGTCTCCCGTACTGTCTGACCAGGTGAGAATTGTTGTGTGCTGTGTGGGGTGTCTGTCGTACTGTCTGACCAGGTGAGAATTGTTGTGTGGGGTGTCTGTCGTACAGTCTGACCAGGTGAGAATTGTGTGCTGTGTGGGGTGTCTGTCGTACTGTCTGACCAGGTGAGAATTGTTCTGTTCTGTGTGGGGTGTCTGTCGTACTGTCTGACCAGGTGAGAATTGTTCTGTTCTGTGTGGGGTGTCTGTCGTACTGTCTGACCAGGTGAGAATTGTTCTGTTCTGTGTGGGGTGTCTGTCGTACTGTCTGACCAGGTGAGAATTGTTCTGTTCTGTGTGGGGTGTCTGTCGTACTGTCTGACCAGGTGAGAATTGTTCTGTTCTGTGTGGGGTGTCTGTCGTACTGTCTGACCAGGTGAGAATTGTTGTGTGCTGTGTGGGGTGTCTGTTGTACTGTCTGACCAGGTGAGAATTGTGTGCTGTGTGGGGTGTCTGTCGTACTGTCTGACCAGGTGAGAATTGTTCTGTTCTGTGTGGGGTGTCTGTCGTACTGTCTGACCAGGTGAGAATTGTTGTGTGCTGTGTGGGGTGTCTGTCGTACTGTCTGACCAGGTGAGAATTGTTGTGTGCTGTGTGGGGTGTCTGTTGTACTGTCTGACCAGGTAAGAATTGTTCATACTTGCCAGTTTTTTTCTATCCTCACGGCTAGACCTTGGAACACTGTACAACATTGTACAGTACAACTCTGTACATCAGTACAATACAATGCAATGCAATATGATACGATACAATACAATATGAGACAATGCAATGCAATACGATTCAATGCAGTGCAATACAATACAATACAATACGATATGACCCCAGTACCTTGTGACCCCGGTTCACTTGGTAATAAAGACATATTCTATTCTATTCTATTCTGTTTTATCCTATTCTATATGATACAATACAGTACGATACAATGCAATGCAATACAATTCAATGCAGTACAATACAGTACGATACAATACAGTAATGCAATACAGTACGATACAATACAATATGATACAATACAATTCAATGCAACACAACAGTTTACAATGCAAAGCAACGCAGTACAATAATATACTATATTCTACTATACTATACTATACTATTCTGTGTTGTACTGTACTGTGCTGTACTGTACAATACAGTACAGTACAGTACAGTACCCATTCAATTTTGGTCAGTTCACTGTGGTGAGGTGTGTTGTGTGATGGTCCAGGTCAGCGACACACCGACCAGACCTGTCGTGTCTGTGGAAACTGTTGGGGGACTGCTGCACCTTGCTGCACCCTCTGCACTCGCCTTCCTTCCGGTGAGTCACACCGCTTTATCATCAGTACAATGTGTCTTTATTAACACACCGCTTTATTATCAGTACAATGTGTCTTTATTAACACACCACTTTATCATCAGTACAATGTGTCTTTATTAACACACCGCTTTATTATCAGTACAATGTGTCTTTATTAACACACCACTTTATCATCAGTACAATGTGTCTTTATTAACACACCGCTTTATCATCACTACAGTGTATCTTTATTAACCCTCTGCACTCGCCCTCCTTCCAGTGAGTGACACCGCTCTATCATCACTACAATGTGTCTTTATTAGCTTTATCATCATTACAGTGTATCTTTATTAACACACCGCTCTATCATCATAATATAATAATAATAATGGATACTTATATAGCACACTATCCAGAAATCTGCTCTAGGTGCGTACAAAAACGCTTTTGTTAACATAAAACATTACATCTAAGTTACATACACACACCAAAATGTGACTACACACACACACACACACACACACACACACACACACACACACACACACACACACACACACATACACACACACACACACACACACACACACACACACACACACTGCATACATACATTTTAACATACATGTGTATCTAACAGCTACCCTAACATGCACACATAGGCAGGCGCAAACTTACATAAACACATGCACACACAACACACATCCATATACATGCATGTAGTTATGTACACATACATATGTATACACACATAGTCAAGCACAGCTAACACAAAGGAAGTGGACCTGCCACAATTGAACTTATTGCTGAGGGAAAAGGTGAGTTTTGAGACGAGATTTAAAAGATGCGAGGGAATCAGAATGATGGAGGTTATCAGGGAGCTTGTTCTATGTCTTTGGCGATTGAAAAGAAAACGATCTGTGTCCATAGGTCTTACTTCTGACGTGAGGTATCCTGAGAAGTCGAGTATCAGAGGAAGAACGGAGCTGGCAAGACAGGGTATAGATATGGAGGAGTTCAGAAAGATACTTGGGGCCAGATCCGTTGACTGCAGAAAAGGTCAGAGTGGATAGCTTATAGTCTGTTCGATCAGAAACAGGCAACCAGTGGAGAGACTGAAGGAGAGGAGAAACATGGTCAAATTTAGAAGCTCTGCAAATGAGTCAGGAAAGGAAGGATGCTGATGAAACTTCTTTGGACAGATTATCATAAATTCAGTCTTATCATCATTTAGTTGCAGCTTGTTGAGAGTCATCCAGTCCTTTAGGCCAGCAATGCACTCCTGTGTTTGAGTCACCAGTGCATCAAATTCAGCTATGGAAGCCGACTGATAAAGTTGTGTGTCATCAGCAAAGCTCTAATGTGACATCGCATGATGACTGATGACATCCGACACAGGAGCCACATACAGCACGAAAAGAACAGGACCTAGGACGGACCCCTGTGGGACACCATATTTCAAGGCAGATACTCTAGAGTATCTACCATTTACACACACTTTCTGTGTATGATCTGACAGATAAGACGTGATCCATGCTAGTGCAGTGTCACGAATACCAAAGGAAGTTTTAAGTCTGTTCAAGAGGATAGAGTGGTCGATAGTGTCAAAAGCTGCTGACAAATCTAAGAGAGCATGAACAGATATCTTATCCTCATCAAATCCCGAAAGCAAATCGTTCACTATTCTAAGAAGGGCCGTTTCACAACTATGATCAGAACAATGTATCTTTATTAACCCTCTGCACTCCCCCTCCTTCTGGTGAGTCACACCACTTTATCATCACTACAGTGTATCTTTATTAACCCTTTCGCTGCCAGGAAAAGAAGATTTAAGTGAAATCTATTTGCCAGGGTTTTTTCACAAAAAATGGGTACAAGGTTTAAAAAAATTCTGTGCTCTTTGTTATTGGAGAAAGACCCATAAAAATATACATTTTCTGAAAGGTAAATGAATAGATAATACAAAACACATGATGTTTTCCCATTTTATACATTTTTAGTGACATGCTGTAGTTTTGAAATCAGTGTTGTGTTTTTTGTCATATTTTCAACTTGTTCATTACAAACATTAGTCAGGTAATTTGCACTAAAATATCATATTTTCTGGACAAATGGATATCTGCACACACAAAATCATACTAGAACAACCACAATATATATATAAAAAAAAAAATTTGAAAAAGATATAGATACACAGTGCATTGTGACATTGTGATAATATGGATGTGAGGCCACACCCCCTCAGTCTCCACCCCCATCCTCTTCACCCCTTTCACACGTAACTTCATCCAGTTCTCATTAGACCGCGTTGGCTGAGTGCCAGGAAAATCACTCACACTGTGTTCTGCTAATAATTCAGTCAGTCTGTTGTCTGCTACGACTGTACAGCCAGCATCACTCACTGATAGTCGTATCTTGGCCACTCTCTTGATTGCTCCCTTTATTTTCTATCAAATTGTCCTATAAATGTTCATCACTGTCTTCTCCTTCGAATTTATGCTTCAATTCTTTCTGAACATCAGCTAAAGAAAGCAATCTTGGTTGATTTAGTTTGCCATGATTGCATGTCTTGAGCACAGCGTCAGTCCGACATTTTGTTGAGCGAGCGAGGAGAGGAGTCAGGCAAACTTTATAGCCAGTAACCCAACCAAAACATTCAAATAAAGGACTGCCTCATGACGTTGATGGTGTTTCTAGTTATGAATAGAATCTAGAAAGATTTCCTGAGCTAAAGCTACCAGCATTTTTGTCAACGAACTGAATGCAGAGCAAGGAAAAGTCAGAATATTTCGATGATGAGTTATCTCGTCATTGTGGCAGCAAAGCGTACATGCTTGCCATGATGAGTTATCTGATCATTGTGGCAGCCTAGGGGTTAACACACCGCTTTATCATCAGTACAATGTATCTTTATTTACACACCTCTTTATCATCAGTACAATGTATCTTTATTAACCCTCTGCATTTGCCCTCCTTCTGGTGAGTAACACTGCTTTATCATCATTACAATGTATCTGACACACAGTGACTGGATAATTGTTGTCAGTGTGCAAAGAGATATGACAGTTAACCGACACACAGTGACTGGATAATTGTTGTCAGTGTGCAAAAAGACATGACAGTAAACTGACACACAGTGACAGTGGATAATTGTTGTCAGTGTGCAAAGAGATATGACAGTTAACCGACAGACAGTAACAGTGGATGTTGGACGTTCCAGGATCGAGGTGCCCCGACGTCTGTGCCAAGCCTCGTCCACAGACAGCACAGACAGCGTGGCCCTGAACAAGGCGGCCTTCATGGAGCTGGGCACCAAGTAACCATGTGTTGCCTTCTCTCTCTGCTCCTCTGACTTCTGTCCACTGTTTTGCCCCACATGTTTTTTTGTTCAGACAAAGGTTTACAGATACAGACTGTACATACTGTGTGCATTAGGAGGTACAAGGTAAAGACACAGTGTACATACTGTGTGCATTAGGAGGTACAGGGTAAAGACACAATGTACGTACTGTGTGCATTATGAGGTGTACGTACTGTGTGCATTAGGAGGTGTACATACTGTGTGCATTATGATGTACAGGGTAAAGACACAATGTACGTACTGTGTGCATTATGAGGTGTACATACTGTGTGCATTATGATGTACAGGGTAAAGACACAATGTACATACTGTGTGCATTAGGAGGTTCAGGGTAAAGACACAATGGTGCTCTAAATACTGACAAGTCCACAACATCACAATGTAAGCAGAATACATATTCAATAATGCATACTTATTTGTAGTTTATTACTTACTTGCTTACTTATTTTTATTATGTTTTATTTTCGTTTTTATTTGTTTGTTCTTTGTTGTTGTTTTTTTTGCAGACTTGTCTTTTTTTTTTTCAAGGCCTTACCAAGCTGCATTATGTTGCTGGTCAGACATTTGGATAGCAGATGTGGTGTAGCATGTATGGATTTGTCAGAATGCTTTGACGCCTCCTTGAGGAACTGAACAGGACTTAACTCTGTGTACTATACTTCACTTACTGACTTTGTCTTTTCTTTTGGTGCTGGGTGTTGTTGTTGTGTGTGTGTGTGCATGCTGTCAGAATGCAAGAGATAATTCTTATTTTCGAGTTGCTTTTGATTTTTGTTGTTTATGTTTCACGAATGCCAACACGTAATTTTCTCAGAGAAACAGACCAAGGGTCAGCACCTTTAAAGTAGGGTAGGCTGTCAAGGCCCTGACCAGCACTTCTGGTTTGTAAGTAAGTTAGGCATCTGCTCCTCTTCTTTTTTTCATTTTTTGTTTGTTTGTTTGTTTGTTTTGCTTTTTTTGTTTTTTCTGGAGCAGAAATGATGCAGTGTGTGTGTATCATTCTGCATGCTCCGACACATTGTGACTAAAAGTGAAACTGACAGAGGTTGAAGACGGTCCATAACCCCATTGTGACTGAAAGTGAAAATGACAGACGTTGAAGACGGTCCATAACCCCATTGTGACTGAAAGTGAAAATGACAGACGTTGAAGACGGTCCATAACCCCATTGTGACTGAAAGTGAAAATGACAGACGTTGAAGACGGTCCATAACCCCATTGTGACTGAAAGTGAAACTGACAGACGTTGAAGACGGTCCATAACCCCGTTGTGACTGAAAGTGAAACTGACAGACGTTGAAAACGGTCCATAACCCCATTGTGACTGAAAGTGAAACTGACAGACGTTGAAGACGGTCCATAACCCCATTGTGACTGAAAGTGAAACTGACAGACGTTGAAGACGGTCCATAACCCCATTGTGACTGAAAGTGAAACTGACAGACGTTGAAGACGGTCCATAACCCCATTGTGACTGAAAGTAAAACTGACAGATGTTGAAGACGGTCCATAACCCCATTGTGACTGAAAGTGAAACTGACAGACGTTGAAGACGGTCCATAACCCCATTGTGACTGAAAGTGAAACTGACAGACGTTGAAGACCATAACCCCATTTTGATAGCAAAACAAAACAAATGGCTGGTGCTGCACTAAGTGACACTCCCTGGAGAGAGCTGGCCGATTTTCACTCAGAGAAATAGGGTGTGACAAAAAAGTCATACAATACAATACAGTGCAGTACAATAAAATGTAATGCAGTGCAATACAATGCAATAAAATGTAATGCAGTGCAATACAATACAATACAATGCAATACAATGCAATACAATATAATACACTTTCCCTTGGGAGAGCTGGCCAATTTTCACACAGAAAAATAGGGTGTGACAAAAAAGTCATACAATGCAATGCAATGCAATGCAGTATAACGCAATACATTACAATGCAGTACAATAGAATACAATACAATACAATACACTTTCCCTCGGGAATTTCACACAGAAAAATAGGGTGTGACAAAAAAGTCATACAATGCAAAGCAATGCAATATAATGCAATACATTACAATACAATACAATACAAAAATACAATACAATACACTCTTCCTGAGGAGAGAGCTGGCCAATTTTCACACAGAGAAATATGGTGTGACAAAAAATACAATAGAATACAATAGAATACACTTTCCCTCGGGAATTTCACACAGAAAAATAGGGTGTGACAAAAAAGTCATACAATGCAAAGCAATGCAATACATTACAATACAATACAATACAAAAATACAATACAATACACTCTTCCTGAGGAGAGAGCTGGCCAATTTTCACACAGAGAAATATGGTGTGACAAAAAAGTAATACAATACATTACAATGCACTACAATGCACTGCAATACAATACAATACAATACAATACAATACAATACAATACACTCTCTCCAGGGAGAGAGCTGGCCAATTTTCACAGAGAGAAATATGGTGTAACAAAAAAGTAATACAATACATTACAATGCACTGCAATACAATACAATACAATACACTCTCCCTGGGCAGAGAGCTGGCCAGTTTTTACACAGAGAAATATGGTGTGGCAATGCAGTGCAATGCAATACAATACAATACAATACAATACAAAATACAATATAATGCAATGCAATATAGTACAATGCAATGCAGTGCAGTACAATGCAACATACACTTGTTAGTATTCAAAAGTGCAATGCAGTGGGATGCAGTGCATTGCAATACAACACAATGCAGTGCAACAAAATACGCATCTGTCAGTAGCCAAAGTACCCTAATGAAGAAAGTGTATCTTGCTTCAGATTTCAGACAGCAGACATGACTGTGTAGGTGTGGACCATGTCATTTATCTTGCTTCAGATTTCAAACAGCTGACATAACTGTGTAGACCATGTCATTTATCATTCTTCAGATTTCAAACAGCTGACATAACTGTGTAGACCATGTCAAATATCTTGCTTCAGATTTCAGTCAGCTGACATGGCTGTGTGGACCATGTCAAATATCTTGCTTCAGATTTCAAACAGCTGACATGGCTATGTGGACCATGTCATTTATCATTCTTCAGATTTCAGTCAGTTGACATGGCTATGTGGACCATGTCATTTATCATTCTTCAGATTTCAATCAGTTGACATGGCTATGTGGACCATGTCAAATATCTTGCTTCAGATTTCAGTCAGTTGACATGGCTATGTGGACCATGTCATTTATCATTCTTCAGATTTCAATCAGTTGACATGGCTGTGTGGACCATGTCAATTCACTTCCCACCCCACCTGCCGTGTCCTCAGGTGTTACGGCCGGGCACTGAAGATCCTTCCTGACAGCGCCCCCTTGTGGCACGACCTTGGCCTCAGCCTCTTCTACCTGGGCCGTGAGGTGGGGGATGAGGAGGGGGGGAGGAGGAGGGAGGTGGTGGAGAGAAGTGTGCGATCCTTGAAGAAGGCCCTGACCCTTGACCCCAGCCATCACCGACACTGGACTGCTCTGGGGGTGGTGGCCGCTAGTCCCTGTGAGTGATGATGGTGGTGATGGTGATGATGATGATGGTGGTGGTGATGATGATGATGATGTTGGTGGTGATGGTGATGATGATGATGGTGATGATGATGATGGTGGTGATGATGATGGTGGTGATACTAATAATGATAATAATGATAAGTGAGGAGACAGACAAGAGTCATTGACAATGATGACGACAATGACAACAGACATGAGTTTATGATAACAATGGCAACAGGCAGGAGTGTATGATAATTTTGATAATGATGGCAACAGACAAGAATTGATGATAATGATGATGTTGATGGCACAGACAAGAGTTGATGATAATGATAATAACAAGAGACAAGAATTGAAGATAATGATGATGATAATGATGGCAAGAGTTGTTGTTGATGAGAGTTATTGTTGATGATGATGATGATGACAACAGATGTGAGTTTATGATCATGTTGATGTTTATGGCACCAGACAAGAGTTGATGGTGAGAAAGACACAAGACTTGATAATGATGACAAAAGACATGAGTTGATGATAATGATAATGGTAATGATGACAAGAAGTGATGATGATGATGGCAACAGACAAGACTTGATGATAATGATGACAAGAAGTGATGATGATGGCAACAGACAAGACTTGATGATAATGATGATAAAAAGTGATGATGATGATGGCAACAGACAAGACTTGATGATAATGACAAGAAGTGATGATGATGATGACAACAGACAAGACTTGATGATAATGATGACAAGAAGTGATGATGATGATGATGATGGCAACAGACAAGACTTGATGATAATGATGACAAGAAGTGATGATGATGATGATGGCAACAGACAAGACTTGATGATAATGATGACAAGAAGTGATGATGATGATGACAACAGACAAGACTTGATGATAATGACAAGAAGTGATGATGATGATGGCAACAGACAAGACTTGATGATAATGATGACAAGAAGTGATGATGATGATGACAACAGACAAGACTTGATGATAATGACAAGAAGTGATGATGATGATGGCAACAGACAAGACTTGATGATAATGATGACAAGAAGTGATGATGATGATGATGGCAACAGACAAGACTTGATGATAATGATGACAAGAAGTGATGATGATGATGACAACAGACAAGACTTGATGATAATGATGACAAGAAGTGATGATGATGATGATGATGGCAACAGACAAGACTTGATGATAATGATGACAAGAAATGATGATGGCAACAGACAAGACTTGATGATAATGACAAGAAGTGATGATGATGATGGCAACAGACAAGACTTGATGATAATGATGACAAGAAGTGAGGATGATGATGGCAACAGACAAGACTTGATGATAATGATGACAAGAGACAAGAGGTGATGATGATAATGTTGATGATGATGTTACAGATGTGGGGAATCTGGCCCTGGCTCAGCACTGTTTCATCAAGTCTGTGCAGTGTGAAGCCAACGTACGTCTGTGAAATACTGTCACTTCCTCTCATACTTCGTGAAATACTGTCACCTCCTCACGAAATATTGTCACCTCCTCACATACTTCATGAAGTCCTATCCCATCCTCACATACCTCATGAAATACTGTTACCTCCTCACATACCTCATGAAATCCTGTCACCTTCTCACATACCTCATAAAATCCTGTCACTTCATGCATATGTATGTGTGTGTGTATATGGGGTTTTGTTTTTGTTTTAGGTCTAGTGGAGGGGGAGAAAATATTGGCGGCTGTACCGTGATTCGAACCAGTGCGCTCAGATTCTCTCGCTCTCTAGGCGACGTGTTACCTCTAAGCCATCACTCCACATGAAATCTATATACATCTGAAAATAACAGTATTAAATGAGTTACTCCAGCAGTCTATTCATTTTCAAGATGGTAGATTTGAGATGGATCTCTTTGGCTTCTGGTATAATTATGTAAGTGTGTAGCAGTGTGGACTGGTTGTCATATCCTGATGCAAATTAGGCCTATTCGTTTGGCATTGTTTAACCACATGTCACGGATAACTCAGTAATAAGACGCCCAATCAAGTCTACCCTCCTTTCGTTAATTAAGGGCCATTCACGGCCAGAAGTTCTGACTTCAGTAATGCAGATGGAAATGTTCAGCGTCAGAGTGACCCTATAAGGGTAGTCTTGGACCCCAAAGAATTATGTAAAAGAGACCTGGAAATCCTGAGTTGTTTAACATATCAGAAACCCTGGGTCTACAGCATTTGTTTTGTTTTGTGTTTAACTCATTCTGCTCCAGGTACAACTTAACTCATACCACGATTACTTCCCCCATGGACCAGATATGAGTATTCTCATAACAACGTACTATTCTAATTTCATTTACTCTTGCGTTTAACATTTGGCGTTCTAAGCTACAGTGTTTACTGATCCCAGTAGCATGAAAATGAAGCTTTGTTTGACTGATGAAATCAACTATTGTACATCAATTTTTGCTGTTTTAGTGAAGCACCCTATTTTTTACTGCTGTGTTACATGTAGTTCTGGCCCAGGGGAGTTGTAGCAGGCGTGTAGCTGTGGGGTAGAACGAGTTAAATATTGGTGTGTTGCATTGACCCTGGCCTGTGGAAATGGTGTCAATGCAGCAGTGTCTGTCTGTGTCTTGCAGAACGCTGTGGCCTGGACCAACCTGGGAACTCTCTACCTGCGCAGTGACAGCATACAGGTGAGGATGGCACCATCGGTGTTACGATGGGCTTGACTTTCCAGTGGTTAGAGCACTGCACTTTTAATCGTAGGGCCATGGTTTTGTGTCCAGGCTGTGTCTAGTAGGTTAAGGATTAAGGTTAAGGGTGGAGATTTGTTTTCTGATCTCCCAGGTCAATAGATATGCAGACTTGTTTGCGTCTGAACCCCCCATGTGTATGCATGTACAAAGCATCAAATACACATGTTAAAGATCTGATAGTCCATGTCAGTATGCGGTGGATTATGGAATCAAAAAAATACCTAGCTTGCATGTCCCTGAAAATTCAGGATGGCTGGCAGGACTGCAAGATAAAAACAACTATTCACATAAAATCCCACTTGTAGATATGAGTGAATGTAGGGGTTGCAGCCAACATCTGAAACAAATCAAAATAAAATGACTATTGTGTTTGGTACAATGCATCTATTCTGTTTTAGCAATGACTTTTTTTTTTAATTTTTTTGTTTTTTACTCTTTTACTCAGTGATGATATCCCAATATGATCCTTGTGAAATTCTGATGATATGTAGCAAAATGTCTTAACCCATAATTATTAAAATCAAACTCTCATTGTCCTTCTCCGATACTGGAGTCCAAACTTGCAAGCTGACATTCCTTTTCAAGCAGTCTGTTGACAATTCAGGCACTCTGTTCCATGTCTGTATTCTGTTGATGATTCAGGCATTCTGTTCCATATCTGTTGATGACTCAGGCATTCTGTTCCATATCTGTATTCTGTTGATGATTCAGGCACTCTGTTCCATATCTGTTGATGATTCAGGCATTCTGTTCTATATCTGTATTCTGTTGATGATTCAGGCATTCTGTTCCATATCTGTTGATGATTCAGGCATTCTGTTCCATATCTGTATTCTGTTGATGATTCAGGCATTCTGTTCTATATCTGTATTCTGTTGATGATTTCAGGCATTCTGTTCCATATCTGTATTCTGTTGATGATTCAGGCACTCTGTTCCATATCTGTTGATGACTCAGGCACTCTGTTCCATATCTGTTGATGATTCAGGCATTCTGTTCCATATCTGTTGATGATTCAGGCATTCTGTTCCATATCTGTTGATGATTCAGGCATTCTGTTCCATATCTGTTGATGATTCAGGCATTCTGTTCCATATCTGTTTCAGGCATTCTGTTCCATATCTGTTGATGATTCAGGCACTCTGTTCCATATCTGTATTCTGTGGATTCACATCTGTTTCTTCCATGCTTTTTCATGTTTGTGTGTATGTGTGTACTTGTGTATATGTGCTTGCATGTGTGTGTGGTTGGATATAGGCAAACCGAAAGCAAATTGTAAGCAAGTGATGTAAGAATGGAAGAATAGGTGAATCACAGATTGGTGAAGAAAGAAGAGGCGAATGAAGAGGCAAATTTTAAATAAATGAATTCGTATGACACCAATTTTTTCTTCGCATCTGATGTGTTTGTGTGCTTTTTGTGTTTTGCATTTCACTGACTGTTATTATAAAGTACTCTGAGAATTTTGAAAGCACTACATAATTGTACTATCAGTATTGATATTGTTTTTGTTTTTTTTAAGGAGAAATCAGAGGATGCGTTCTGCAAATATGCAGGGCTGTCAGCATCCATGGAAGTCTTTTGTTTCTTTTCTCTTCTTCTTTTTTTTTTTCCTTTTTTTTTTTTTTTTCTTCCATCATCATTTTTCTGTTTTGTTATTGTTATTATTATTATTCTTGTTACAATGTGTTTGGGTGTGTGTGTGTGACAGTTGGCCCATGGAGTGTTCAGAGTGACACAGAGATGTGTGATGTGTGTGACAGCTGGCCCATGAAGCATTCAGAGTGACACAGAGATGTGTGATGTGTGTGACAGCTGGCCCATGAAGTGTTATAGGTGACACAGAGATGTGTGATGTGTGTGACAGCTGGCCTACGAAGCGTTCAGAGTGACACAGATGTGTGATGTGTGTGACAGCTGGCCCATGAAGCATTATAGGTGACACAGATGTGTGATGTGTGTGACAGCTGGCCCATGAAGCATTATAGGTGACACAGAGATGTGTGATATGTGTGACAGCTGGCCCATGAAGTGTTATAGGTGACACAGAGATGTGTGATGTGTGTGACAGCTGGCCCATGAAGTGTTATAGGTGACACAGAGATGTGTGATGTGTGTGACAGCTGGCCCATGAAGCGTTCAGAGTGACACAGAGATGTGTGATGTGTGTGACAGCTGGCCCATGAAGCGTTCAGAGTGACACAGAGATGTGTGATGTGTGTGACAGCTGGCCCATGAAGCGTTCAGAGTGACACAGAGAGGTGATGTGTGTGACAGCTGGCCAGAAGTGTTATAGGTGACACAGAAATGTGTGATGTGTGTGACAGCTGGCCCATGAAGCATTCAGAGTGACACAGAGATGTGTGATGTGTGTGACAGCTGGCCCATGAAGTGTTATAGGTGAAACAGAGATGTGTGATGTGTGTGACAGCTGGCCCATGAAGCGTTCAGTGTGACACAGAGATGTGTGATGTGGTTGACAGCTGGCCCATGAAGCGTTCAGAGTGACACAGAGATGTGTGATGTGTGTGACAGCTGGCCCACGAAGTGTTATAGGTGACACAGAGATGTGTGATATGTGTGACAGCTGGCCCACGAAGCGTTCAAAGTGGCGCAGAGTCAGGACCCGGAGTACCTGGGCAGCTGGGTGGGTCAGGCCCTGGTGGCTGAGGTGGTTGGTCACGAGGAAGCCATGGACCTCTTCCGCCACACCACACAGCTGGGCATCCAGGTGCGTCTGTCAGGTGGGGGGGTGGGAGGGGGTATGAGGTGGGGGGGGGTATGTGTGTGTGAGGGGGGGTTCTGTCTGTATGGGGTGTTGGGGTGGGGGTGGGGGTGTCTGTATGTTGGGTGCTGTGTGGATGGGTGCATCTAAGCGCGCGCACGGACACACACACACACACACACACAGACGCACACACACACCACAAACACACATGCACACACCTCACACTCACTCACTCTCACTAACTCTGGGCTCTTATTCTCACGCTCTCACTCAATCTCTCTCTCACTCTGTCACTGACTCTCACACACTTACTCACTCTTACCTTCAGTCACACACACACTCCCACTCTCTCCTTTTAGGTTATCATCAGCTCTTATGAATTCATATTGGGATCCTTTTAGTTTATCATCAGCTCTTATGAATTCATATTGGTCTCCTTTTAGTTTATCATCAGCTCTTATGAATTCCTATTGACTTGTTTTTATCTCTTTTTATATTGCACATGATCATTTTATGTTGGTCTTTAGAGTGAGCAAGAAGTTTATTTCCATGTGGATTATAAAGAGTTTTTGATTTGATTTGATTTGATGGCATGTTGACCCACAGAGTGAGAGCTGCAGTGGGTACGGACACTGGGTGATCAGCACCTTGCTGGACGTGGAGCGTCAGGACTCTGACACCTTCCGCTACTGTATCCACCAGATGGCCGCTGTGCCCGCCGCTGCTGATGCCCTCACACGCTACACAGGTCAGTCACCGCTGACACGCACAGTCTGTGTTGCACAGTCCTGGAGTGCATTGCTGAAGTGTGCACCTTGGTGTGTCGTGTGTCCAGAGGTGTGTTGTGTTGTGCATACAGAGGTGTATAGTTGTACAGAAGTGTGTAGAGTTGTGCTGTGTGTACATAGGTTTAGCATGTACATCTAGCGTGCACATGTTGTGTTGTGTATAGAGGTGTGTTGTGTGTACATAGTTTGTTGTGTGTACAGAGGTGTGTAGTGTGTGTACAGATGTGTGTTGTGCTGTGTGTACAGAGGTGCTGTGCTGTGTGTACAGATGTGTGCAGTGCATACAGAGGTGTGTAGTATGTACAGAGGTGTGTACTGTGCACAGAGGTGTGTAATGTGTACAGATGTGTGCAGTGTGTACAGAGGTGTATTGTGCTGTGTACAGAGGTGTGTAACATGTACAAAGGTGTGTAGTGTGTACAGAGGTGTGTTGTGCTGTGTGTACAGATGTATTAGTGTGTACAGAGGAGGTGTGTAATGTGTACAGAGGTGTGTTGTGTTGTGTGTACAGAGGTGTGTAATGTGTACAGAGGTGTGTTGTGTTGTGTGTACAGAGGTGAAGAAGGACGACCCCCGTGCCTTCAACATGCTGGGACTGCTGCTGGAGCATCAGGAACTGTTTCAGTCAGCACTGACCGCTTTCCGCAGGTGAGCTCAGGTGTCTGGCATCAGCCAGTACTGTGTTGACCTGGTGGTGGTGGTGGTGGTGGTGGTGGAGGAAGAGGAGGAGGTGGTGTTATGACAGAAGACACTATGCGATGGTGGCCGATAATGGACCACGCTGACAGAGACAGACATAAAGGCATTGAAAGAGTGAGGGGGGGGGGGGGGGGGCAGTATATGTGTGAAAAAGAAAGCAGATAGATGAGAGAGAGTGTATATGTGTGTGAAAGAAAGACAGAGAAGAGAAAGAGAGGGGGGGGGTTTGGGGCAGGGGGAGGGGGGGTTATATATGTGTATTGAAAGAGACAGAAATGGAAGGGAAAGTAAAATATTATTTTCTTTGCTTGTGGTACGTGTCTGAGAGAAGCATTAAGCATTTAGTGAGGATTTTGATTTTGTGCAAGGAGCTTAAGATTAACCCATCACACCTTTCAAATCCTGACACGTTAATGTGAACAGTCTGGCCTTTGTAAAGTGGGATTTTTTGTTTGGTTGGTTGGTTTTTAATCTGTTTCAAGCATGTTGTAATCAGGGGAGTTGCCATGGAGAAACTTAACAGTGACATGTGTGTGTTTGTATGTTTGTTTGTGTGTGTGTGTCTATGCATGTGTGTGTGTGTGTTGAGTATGTGTGTGTGTGTGTGTATGTGTGTGTGTATGTGTGTGTGTGTGTGCAGAGCGGCAGAGTTGGGGGAGAAGGGGGGCCTGACCCACGGTCAGTGTGGGAAGGTCCAGCTGAACATGGCCCGTCTCCTCAGGTCAGTGCTGCATGGCGCCACACGGATCTCTGTTTCACTCTGCTCTCTCTGTTTCACTCTGCTCTCTGTTTCACTCTGCTCTCTGTTCTGTTTCACTCTGCTCTCTCTGTTTCACTCTGCTCTCTCTGTTTCACTCTGCTCTCTCCGTTTCACTCTGCTCTCTGTTCTCTCTGTTTCACTCTGCTCTCTGTTCTCTCTGTTTCACTCTGCTCTCTGTTCTGTTTCACTCTGCTCTCTCTGTTTCACTCTGCTCTCTGTTTCACTCTGCTCTCTGTTCTCTCTGTTTCACTCTGCTCTCTGTTTCACTCTGCTCTCTCTGTTTCACTCTGGTCTTTGTTTCACTCTGCTCTCTTTGTTTTACTCTGCTCTCTTTGTTTTACTCTGCTCTTTGTTTCACTCTGCTCTCTTTGTTTCACTCTGCTCTCTTTGTTTCACTCTGCTCTCTTTGTTTCACTCTGCTGTCTGTTTCACTCTGCTCTCCTTGTTTTACTCTGCTCTCTTTGTTTCACTCTGCTCTCTTTGTTTCACTCTGCTCTCTTTGTTTCACTCTGCTCTCCTTGTTTTACTCTGCTCTTTGTTTCACTCTGCTCTCTTTGTTTCACTCTGCTCTCTTTGTTTCACTCTGCTCTTTGTTTCACTCTGCTGTCTGTTTCACTCTGCTCTCTTTGTTTTACTCTGCTGTCTGTTTCACTCTGCTCTCTTTGTTTCACTCTGCACTGTTTCACTCTGCTCTCTTTGTTTCACTCTGCTCTCTTTGTTTCACTCTGCTCTCTGTTTCACTCTGCTGTCTTTGTTTCACTCTGCTCTTTGTTCGGTTTTGCTTTCATTGTTTCTTGTTCTCTGATTTCACTTTTGGTGAACAGACATTAAACTGGACACTGCTGGTTCTGCTGTTCCAGTTTGTTTCTCAAGGAGGCAGCATTCAGACAAATCCATTTGATTCTGCGCCACATAAAACAGACAGATGCCTGACAGCAGCATAACCCAGTGTGCCAACCAGGCCTTGAGTGCATGACTATGAAGACATATATATATTTGTGCACATATCATAGTGGGTTTCTTCTGTGGGATTTTGCCATAGGACAACACATGTATTGCCATGGGTTCCTTTTCAGTACGCCAAGTGCATGTTTGACACAGGACGTTGGCTTGTCATCTCATCCCAATCACTAGATGCTCTGTTTAATTTTCCAGTTAAACTTGGGATAAAGGGTCAGATGAACCCAGGCCCTGATGGACGGTGTATTGACAGATAGTGTCTGTGACACTGTCTCCTTCCTCCTCCAGTGTGGACTGAACTTAGTGAGGTCTGTCACACTGTCTCCTTCCTCCTCCAGTGTGGACTGAACTTAGTGAGGTCTGTCACACTGCCTCCTTCCTCCAGTGTGGACTGAACTTAGTGAGGTCTGTCACACTGCCTTCTTCCTCCCCCAGTGTGGACTGAACTTAGTGAGGTCTGTCACACTGCCTTCTTCCTTCAGTGTGGACTGAACTTAATGAGGTCTGTCACACTGTCTCCTTTCTACTCCAGTGTGGACTGAACTTAGTGTGGTCTGTCACACTGTCTCCTTCCTCCTCCAGTGTGGACTGATTTTAATGAGGTCTGTCACACTGCTTCCTTCTTCCTCCAGTGTGGACTGATTTTAATGAGGTCTGTCACACTGCCTCCTTCCTCCTCCAGTGTGGACTGATTTTAATGAGGTCTGTCACACTGCTTCCTTCTTCCTCCAGCGTGGACTGAACTTAGTGAGGTCTGTCACACTGCCTCCTTCCTCCAGTGTGGACTGAACTTAGTGAGGTCTGTCAAACTGTCTCCTTCCTCCTCCAGTGTGGACTGAACGTAGTGAGGTCTGTCACACTGTCTCCTTTCTACTCCAGTATGGACTGAACTTAATGAGGTCTGTCACACTGCCTCCTTCCTCCAGTGTGGACTGAACTTAGTGATGTCTGTCACACTGCCTCCTTCCTCCTCCAGTGTGGACTGAACTTAGTGAGGTCTGTCACACTGCCTTCTTCCTCCTCCAGTGTGGACTGAACTTAGTGAGGTCTGTCACACTGCCTTCTTCCTCCTCCAGTGTGGACTGAACTTTGTGAGGTCTGTCACACTTCCTTCTTCCTCCAGCGTGGACTGAACGTAGTGAGATCTGTCACACTGCTTCCTTCCTCCTCCAGCGTGGACTGAACGTAGTGAGATCTGTCACACTGCTTCCTTCCTCCTCCAGCGTGGACTGAACTTAGTGAGGTCTGTCACACTGCTTCCTTCCTCCTCCAGTGTGGACTGAACTTAGTGAGGTCTGTCACACTTCCTTCTTCCTCCAGCGTGGACTGAACGTAGTGAGATCTGTCACACTGCTTCCTTCCTCCTCCAGCGTGGACTGAACTTAGTGAGATCTGTCACACTGCTTCCTTCCTCCTCCAGCGTGGACTGAACTTAGTGAGGTCTGTCACACTGCTTCCTTCCTCCTCCAGTGTGGACTGAACTTAGTGAGGTCTGTCACACTGCCTTCTTCCTCCAGCGTGGACTGAACTTAGTGAGGTCTGTCACACTGCCTTCTTCCTCCAGCGTGGACTGAACTTAGTGAGGTCTGTCACACTGCTTCCTTCCTCCTCCAGCGTGGACTGAACTTAGTGAGGTCTGTCACACTGCCTTCTTCCTCCAGTGTGGACTGAACTTAGTGAGGTCTGTCACACTGCCTTCCTCCTCCAGCGTGGACTGAACTTAGTGAGGTCTGTCAAACTGTCTCCTTCCTCCTCCAGTGTGGACTGAACGTAGTGAGGTCTGTCACACTGTCTCCTTTCTACTCCAGTATGGACTGAACTTAATGAGGTCTGTCACACTGCCTCCTTCCTCCTCCAGTGTGGACTGAACTTAGTGAGGTCTGTCACACTGCCTTCTTCCTCCTCCAGTGTGGACTGAACTTAGTGAGGTCTGTCACACTTCCTTCTTCCTCCAGCGTGGACTGAACGTAGTGAGATCTGTCACACTGCTTCCTTCCTCCTCCAGCGTGGACTGAACGTAGTGAGATCTGTCACACTGCTTCCTTCCTCCTCCAGCGTGGACTGAACTTAGTGAGGTCTGTCAAACTGTCTCCTTCCTCCAGTGTGGACTGAACTTAGTGAGGTCTGTCACACTGCCTCCTTCCTCCTCCAGTGTGGACTGAACTTAGTGAGGTCTGTCACACTGCCTCCTTCCTCCTCCAGTGTGGACTGAACTTAGTGAGGTCTGTCACACTGCCTTCTTCCTCCTCCAGTGTGGACTGAACTTAGTCTTCTTCTTTGTGGGCTGCAACTCCCACGTTCACTCGTATGTTCATGAGTGGGCTTTTACGTGTATGACAGTTTTTACCTCGCCATGTAGGCAGCCATATTCCGTTTTCGGGGGTGTGCATCCTGGGTATGTTCTTGTTTCCATAACCTACCGTACGCTGACATGGATTACATGATCTTTAACATGTGTATTTGATCCTCTGCTTGTGCATACACACAAAGCGGATTCAGGCACAAACATTTCTGCACATATTTTGACCTGTGAGTTTGGAAAAATCTCCATCCTTTACACACCAGGCGCTGTTATCGAGATTTGAAACCAGGACCCTCAGATTGAAAGTCCAACGCTTTAACCTTTCGGCTATTGCGGCCATTGTTCGATCAATCAAATGATAAGAGAGGCAACGCAAACAACGACACAAATCAGCTTGGTGCACAGGCTGTAGGATGGAAGACGGCTGTCAGTGAAAAGTGTGCTGCACAGGTACACAGGTGGGATGTTATGTAACTAAGGGAGGTCAGTGAAAAGTGTGCTGCACAGGTACACAGGTGGGATGTTATGTAACTAAGGGATGTCAGTGAAAAGTGTGCTGCACAGGTACACAGGTGGGATGTTATGTAACTAAGGGAGGTCAGTGAAAAGTGTGCTTCACAGGCACACAGGTGGGATGTTATGTAACTAAGGGAGGTCAGTGAAAAGTGTGCTGCACAGGTACACAGGTGGGATGTTATGTAACTAAGGGATGTCAGTGAAAAGTGTTCTGCACAGGTACACAGGTGGGATGTTACATAACTAAGGGAGGTCAGTGAAAAGTGTGCTGCACAGGTACACAGGTGGGATGTTACATAACTAAGGGAGGTCAGTGAAAAGTGTGCTGCACAGGTACACAGGTGGGATGTTATGTAACTAAGGGATGTCACAAGCCACACATACTTTTCATTTCTCCACCTAAGTGGAGAATTATTGACAGGAATGAGATCTCTGAAGCAGTCTGCACCAGTGGATTGAACATAATCATAGTGATAGAGGATGGAATTTCCTTGTAGCATCGATTTGAAGATCAATGTCTGTTGTTGTGGTGTGGACAGTAAGAACGGGCAATACATGGAGGCGGTGGGTGTGTACCAGTCGTGTGCGGAGACGTTTGGGGACGTGTGTCAGTGGGCTCTGGCACTGTACCGGGCGGGTCAGTTACAAGACAGCTGTCAGGGTGAGTGCGTTTTGTGGTCATGGGAGGAAGATGAAGAGGAATGGTAATGATGGTCACAGTATTATGATGATGTTAAGGTGATGCTAGTGTAATAGTAAAAACAAAAAGAAACGACAATGATGATAAAAAATGATGATGATGATGATGATAATATTGACATCGATAATAATAATAACAATTAACAGTAATTGTAACACTGATAGTAATGATAAAAGGTAGTGATGATGATGATAATATTAATAAAGTGATTATAATCATAATCATGATAATGTTAATAATGATACTATTTTTATTATGGTTATGATTATTATGATGATTATAATTTTTATATTGATAATGATAACAATGATGATGATTTATATGATTTATAATGATAATGATGATAATGTTGAAGGCATTTATACAGCACTAAATAATGTTTCCAGAGACAAATGAAAATGCTTTCACGCCAGTCATTCACACACATGCTTAAAACAAAATTGATTACATGTGAATAGAAAGCTGAAGAAACTAGACAGGAATGGGGAGAGCTATTTAGGAGCGGCCATCAATATCATGTCTAAACCTTGATCCTGACTAAACAGAGAGCTATTTAGGAAAGACCATCACTGTCAGGTCTGTACCTTGCTCCTGACTAAAGGGAGAGCTATGTCTTATAGGTACCTTGATCCTGACTAAAGGGAGAGCTATGTCTTATAGGTACCTTGATCCTGATTAAAGGGAGAGCTATTTAGGAAGGACCATCACTATCTTATAGGTACCTTGATCCTGACTAAAGGGAGAGCTATTTAGGAATGACCATCACTATCAGGTCTGTACCTTGATCCTGACTAAAGGGAGAACTATTTAGGAAGGACCATCACTATCTTATAGGTACCTTGATCCTGACTAAACAGAGAGCTATTTAGGAAAGACCATCACTGTCAGGTCTGTACCTTGATCCTGACTAAAGGGAGAGCTATTTAGGAAGGACCATCACTATCTTATAGGTACCTTGAGTGCACAGACTGTGATTTTCACTCTACTGTCTTGTGTGTTCAGCTGCTCCTTGTCCAGCTTACCGCACCGGGTTACATATGCACTATACCTCGAGGTGTGGTCTGCTGCTGTGCAAATGATCCCATGTTTGTAAAGTGCTTAGACCTTGGTCTGTAACCAAGGATAGGCACTAGCACTATATGCGTACTCATTCTCTTCGTCATCATTGTCCTTTTTATCATCATTATTGTGATTACAGTATACGAGAAAGCATTGAGCATGGCGGAGAGCGACAGTGACCGCTCAGACGTGTGGGCGGCCATGGGAATGGTGGCCTATCGGGCCGGCAACAAGGAGGATGCCAAGTCCTCCCTCTTCCAGAGGTCAGTGCCTGTCTGTCTGTCTGCTTGTCTGTCAATCTGTCTGTCTGCTGCTGGTGTACTGGCTTTGCTGATATCTGTCAGCATTTGTGTGTATGTTCGTCCCTTTTCAGTTTAATTAGTATCCCCACCTTGAGGGTGTGTGTGGTATGTGTGCATGCATGGTTGCACATACTTGTGGATGTACATCCTTGCTTTTGTTCAAATCTCTGTGTGTCTGTGTGTGTGTGTGTGCATATGTGCACATCTGTATATATGTGTGCATATGTATCTCTGTGTGGGTGGGTGTGGGTGGGTGTGCATGTGTGTTTGTGCATCTGTGTGCATATGTGTATGTGTGTGTGATATTGTTTATTACATGTATGTGTGCACAGGTATGTTTGTGTGTGCATGTTTGTCTGTTTGTGTGTGAATGCGTCTGCTTGTATATATCTCTGTATGCATGTGTCTCTCTTGTGTGTATGTGTGGGTTTTATCTTCAGTTTAACGTCTATTCACGATCAGTGTTTTTAGACGGATGTATGTGTTTGTGTGTATGTGTGCATGTGTATCTTTGTGTGTATATGTATCCGTGTATATGTTTGTATGTATGTGTGTGCATGTGTGTGTGCATGCGTATATGTGTAAGATGTACATGTGTGTGTCCCTGTGTGTCCAGCTTCCAGCTTAGCACACCGTCTCTACAAGGACTGCTGGCTCTGTGTGCCTTGGGGGTGCTGCAAAGGGATGTCACTCTGACCCAGGCCACTCTGCAGGAGTTATCTGGCCTGGCGAAGGGCAAGGACAAACTCTGTGATGTGGCCACATTGACCGCCGCTTTTCACTTGTCACAGGTGAGCAGCAGTGTGTGTGTGTGTGGCATTGAAGGTGGCTTTTTTTCTTCTTTTTTTCTGTTTGACATTTCTCAGCACTGTAAAGCAGTAGAGAGACTCTGCTCATTTCTCTTGATAAATGACTTCAGAAAAATACATTTACATTATTCGACCATCTAGCAGTCAGGAAATTATGGACCAGATAGAAATGTCAGACTACTTGTTTGAACTTTTCACTTGGCAGTTTAAAACTGACTGGCTCAATAGCCAAGTGGTTAAAGCGTTGGACTTTCAGTCTGAGGGTCCTGGGTTCAAATTTTGGTAATGGCGCGTGGTAGGTAAAGGGTGGAGATTTTTCTGATCTCGCAAGTCAACATGTGTGCAGATGTACTTGTGCCTGCAGTGTGCAGGGAGATACATGGAGATACAACATGATCAGTGTGCTATGTGCAGGGAGATACAACATGATCTGTGTGCAGGGAGATACAACATGATCTGTGTGCAGGGAGATACAACATGATCTGTGTGCTGTGTGCAGGGAGATACAACATGATCTGTGTGCTTTGTGCAGGGAGATACAACATGATCTGTGTGCTTTGTGCAGGGAGATACAACATGTGCTGTGTGCAGGGAGATACAACATGATCTGTGTGCTGTGTGCAGTGTGCAGGGAGATACAACATGATCTGTGTGCTGTGTGCAGGGAGATACAACATGATCTGTGTGCTGTGTGCAGTGTGCAGGGAGATACAACATGATCTGTGTGCTTTGTGCAGGGAGATACAACATGATCTGTGTGCTTTGTGCAGGGAGATACAACATGTGCTGTGTGCAGGGAGATACAACATGATCTGTGTGCAGGGAGATACAACATGATCTGTGTGCTATGTGCAGGGAGATACAACATGTTCTGTGTGCAGGGAGATACAACATGATCTGTGTGCTGTGTGCAGGGAGATACAACATGATCAGTGTGCTGTGTGCAGGGAGATACAACATGATCTGTGTGCAGGGAGATACAACATGATCTGTGTGCAGGGAGATACAACATGATCTGTGTGCTGTGTGCAGGGAGATACAACATGATCTGTGTGCTGTGTGCAGGGAGATACAACATGATCTGTGTGCTGTGTGCAGGGAGATACAACATGATCTGTGTGCTGTGTGCAGGGAGATACAACATGATCTGTGTGCTTTGTGCAGGGAGATACAACATGATCAGTGTGCTGTGTGCAGGGAGATACAACATGATCTGTGTGCTTTGTGCAGGGAGATACAACATGATCTGTGTGCAGGGAGATACAACATGATCTGTGTGCTTTGTGCAGGGAGATACAAGATGATCTGTGTGCTTTGTGCAGGGAGATACAACATGATCTGTGTGCTTTGTGCAGGGAGATACAACATGATCTGTGTGCTTTGTGCAGGGAGATACAACATGATCTGTGTGCTGTGTGCAGGGAGATACAACATGATCTGTGTGCTTTGTGCAGGGAGATACAACATGTGCTGTGTGCAGGGAGATACAACATGATCTGTGTGCAGGGAGATACAACATGTGCTGTGTGCAGGGAGATACAACATGTGCTGTGTGCAGGGAGATACAACATGATCTGTGTGCTGTGTGCAGGGAGATACAACATGATCTGTGTGCTGTGTGCAGGGAGATACAACATGATCTGTGTGCTGTGTGCAGGGAGATACAACATGATCAGTGTGATGTGTGCAGGGAGATACAACATGATCAGTGTGCTGTGTGCAGGGAGATACAACATGATCAGTGTGATGTGTGCAGGGAGATACAACATGATCAGTGTGCTGTGTGCAGGGAGATACAACATGATCAGTGTGCTGTGTGCAGGGGGAGGGCAGCGAGGCACTGGACAAGGTGGAAGCCATGCTGAAGGAGAATGGAACTCAGGCCCCGGGACTGCACCTGCTGATGGCCCGCTTGGCCCTGCACACCCACAGCGGCCACACAGCCATGGCCGCAGCCCTGGGGGCTCCCCGCTCCCCCTCTTCCTCCATCGTCAGTGTCAAGGTGAGGACTGTGTCGCCTGTCACCGTGTGGAGTGTTGGTTTGTCAGGTTTTTGTGTGGAGAGTTATGAGGTTAAGTATTGTATTGTATTGTATTTTTGTCACAACAGATTTCTCTGTGTGAAATGCGGCCTGCTCTCCATAAATGATAATCATCAATAAAGATCCCAGTGGTGTGTTCAGGAAGGATAATACCAGTAATTACAATCTTACTAACAACAACAACAATAATAGTAACACAATAATGTTCATAATCATGACAGTAATATTGATAATAATAGTGACAATCCACGACCCCAATGATGTGTTTTGTAATGATAGCACTTATGATAACAATAGTTGTAATGATAACAACCTTAATGTTAACACACACACACACACACACACACACACACACACACACATAGATATAGATAGATAGAGTTCACACTCTCTTCGTGTCCTGGGCTCCATTCCTCGCAGAAAGCACCGAGGTAAATACCAAGTCCGGTAATATAGATATTATATATCTATCTATCTATATATATATATATATATAGAGAGAGAGAGAGATATGATAATACTAACAATGATATTAACAACAAAAAGGGCAATAACCCACGGCCCAGTGGTGTGTTGATGATACTAACAATGATACTGACAACAAAAAGGGCAATAACCCACAGCCCAGTGGTGTGTTGATAATATTAATAGTGATATTGACAACAAAAAGGGCAATAACCCACGGCCCAGTGGTGTGTTGATAATACTAACAATGATACTGACAACAAAAAGGGCAATAACCCATGGCCCAGTGGTGTGTTGATGATACTAACAATGATACTGACAACAAAAAGGGCAATAACCCACAGCCCAGTGGTGTGTTGATAATATTAACATTGATATTAACAACAAAAAGGGCAGTAACCCACGGCCCAGTGGTGTGTTGATAATACTAACAATGATACTGACAACAAAAAGGGCAATAACCCACAGCCCAGTGGTGTGTTGATAATATTAACATTGATATTAACAACAAAAAGGGCAGTAACCCACGGCCCAGTGGTGTGTTGATAATACTAACAATGATACTGACAACAAAAAGGGCAATAACCCACAGCCCAGTGGTGTGTTGATGATACTAACAATGATACTGACAACAAAAAGGGCAATAACCCACAGCCCAGTGGTGTGTTGATAATATTAATGATATTAACAACAAAAAGGGCAATAACCCACGGCCCAGTGGTGTGTTGCAGGAGGCCCTGCTGTGTGTTGCCATGGCCCAGCTACATGTTGGGCAGCACAGCCGTCAGCAGCCAGCGGACAACGCCCTCAGCATGGCACAGAAAGCCTTCCACTGCAGGCCAGGTGGGTCCCTGAAGCTTGGGAGTTCAGATCTGCATCCATGTCATGTCTGAAGCAACCCCAAAAAACTGAGTATGGCTGGCTGTGGGGTCAGAATGTACATAGGGTGAACATGGAATATGGCTGTCTGTATGATGGAGTCAAAATGTACATAGGGAAAACACGGAATATGGCTATCTGTATGATGGAGTCAAAATGTACATAGGGTAAACATGGAATATGGTTGTCTGTATGATGGAGTTAAAATGTACATAGGGTAAACATGGAATATGGCTGTCTGTACAGTGGAGTCAAAATGTACATAGGGTAAACATGGAATAATGTACATAGGGTAAACATGGAATATGGTTGTCTGTATTATGAAGTCAAAATGTACATAGGGTAAACATGGAATATGGCTGTCTGTATGATGGAGTCAAAATGTACATAGGGTAAACATGGAATATGGCTGTCTGTATGATGGATTCAAAATGTACATAGGGTTAACATGGAATATGGCCATCTGTATTATGGAGTCAAAATGTACATAGGGTAAACATGGAATATGGCTGTCTGTATGATGGAGTCAAAATGTACATAGGGTAAACATGGAATATGGCTGTCTGTATGATGGATTCAAAATGTACATAGGGTAAACATGGAATATGGCTGGCTGTATGATGGAGTCAAAATGTACATAGGGTAAACATGGAATATGGTTGTATGTATAGTGGAGTCAAAATGGAATATGATTGTCTAGTGGAGTAAACATGGAATATGGTTGTCTGGTGGAGTAAACATGGAATATGGTTGTCTGTATAGTGTAGTAAAAAATGGTCAAGCACATAAATGCCCTGTTGTGTGTGTGTGTGTGTGTGTGTGTGTGTGTGTGTATCTATATATTGTTTTTTGTTTTGTTTTGTTTTTTGTTATACATGTGGACGTGGGGATTGGAGCTTATGAATGAGGGAAGAAAGAAGAAAAGGTGTGCAGCAAGTCAGAATATTTCATAGGACCAGTTTGGACACTCACACACATATAATGCATTTATCTAATACCACATAGAGAATGATGTAAAATTGAAAACCACACACACACACACACACACACACACACACACACACACTCTCTCACTCTCTCTCTCTCTCTCTCTCTCACACACACACATAATGCATTTATCTAATACCACATAGAGAATGGTGTAAAATTGAAAACCACACACACACACACACACACACACACACACACACACACACACATAATGCATTTATCTAATACCAAATAGAGAATGGTGTAAAATTGAAAACTGCACACACACACACACACACACACACACACAACATAATGCATTTATCTAATACCACATAGAGAATGGTGTAAAATTGAAACACACACACACACACACACACACACACACACACACACACATAATGCATTTATCTAATACCACATAGAGAATGGTGTAAAATTGAAAACCACACACACACACACACACACACACACACACACATAATGCATTTATCTAATACCACATAGAGAATGGCGTAAAATTGAAAACCACACACACACACACACAAACACACACACATAATGCATTTATCTCATACCACATAGAGAATGGTGTAAAATTGAAAACCACATACACACACACACATAATGCATTTATCTAATACCACATAGAGAATGGTGTAAAATTGAAAACCACACACACACACACACACACACACACACACACACACAATGCATTTATCTAATACCACATAAAGAATTATGTAAAATTGAAAACCACACACATGCACGCACGCACACACACACGCAGATCCGCATACATGCAAGCCCACAAACCTGTTCATGCATGGATATACTTGGAAGTTTAGCACACATACATACACACATAGATACATACATAGATACATACATACATACATACCTGCCAACCTGCCCAGCTACCTACCTACCCACCTACCTACCTACCTACATATGTACGTACATACGTGGGAGTGGAGCTACAACATGTCTGCTTTCAGACGAGGAAGGTTGCAGAATGATGAACACACTTACCTCCCATTTCAGTATCTGTGTGCCTGGTTTCAAATCCTGGTTATGGTCTTTCTCCCAGTTTGACTGGAAAATCAAACCAGTGTTAAGTCTTTAAGTTGAGACGATAAACCAAGGTCCCATGTGCAGTACGCACTTAGTGCACAGGAAAAAAACGAGGTAGCAATGAGAGTGTTGTTGTCTGGTAAAATTCTATAGAAGAAATGAACACTGCCAGGTACACAAATATACATGCATGCGCTCTAGGCCTGACTGAGGATTATGCTGCTGGTCAGGCACCTGCCTAACGTGGTGAAGCTTGTATAGATTTGTTCCAAGGCAGTGACGCCCCCCTCAGAAACTAAACACTGTCGCTTCCAGACGATGTGTCGGCGCTCTGCTGTCTGGCCAGCGCGGTGCACGCGGAGGGCATCGTCCAGTTTGTTACCCAGGGCAACACAGCCCTGTTGACCCGGGAGGTCGGCCTCCTTGACCTGGCCTTGACCTCCGCAAAGGTGACAGGGGCCCAAGCGGCGTGGTGTCTGAAGCAGAAAGCGGTGACTCAGCTGATGGTGAATGACGTGGCTGGGTGTCATGTCACCCTGCAACAGGTAAGTGTTCAGGTGGGTGGGTGTGGGTTTTTGTTGTGTGTGTGTGTGGACTGTGGAGGGCGGTGTAGGTAAACGCTACAAGCTGGCAGGCTGAAAGACGTGACAATTTGTATTCTTCTTCTTCTTCTTTTTATACCTCTGCTTCTTGTTCTTATCTTTTTCCTACACCACCACCTCCTTCTCCCCCTCCTCTTCTTCCTCTTCTTCTTCTTCCTCTTCTTCTTCTTGTGTGTGTTGCTGTTGTTGTTTTTGTTAGTACTTTTTCATTGTTTGCTTCTTCTTCTTTTTTTCTTTTTTTTTTATAATCTCTTAATTCAGATTCATGTTGACTAATTTCACCACATCATATCCCATTAATTGATGTCTTTACTGTATGATGACTGGTGTGCTGTGCCCCAGCTGCAGGCGTCATCCCCCCAGGATTCAGACCTGGCCGCCGTTCTGCAATGTGTACTGGATGACCACCAGGCAGGACTCGAACCTTTAGTCCTGCGTGATGCAGCACCACTCTTCCACTGGCAGGTGGGTCCACAGTCACTGGTTTCTCATGCAGATAGAGAGATTTCTGTTTTAAGAAAAACTTAAAAAAATGGGAGATTGTCACTCATTTTGTGTGTGTATGTTTGCTGTTTGTAGAATACTTGAGTTTTGGCATAACTATGTAGCTCTGTGTGTGCGTACCAAGTATGTATACTTTGATATGCTTGCGCACTCACACACACATGTACGCATGCAGATGCGCGCGCGCACACACACACACACACACACACATTCAGAGAGATACTTTGATAGATACAAAGGTGTAATATGTGTGTGTACATATGTATGTGTGTGTATGTGTGTGTGTGCAGGTGTTGCTGTGTGGACTGGTGAGGGAGGAGCGGTGGAAGGAGGCGGGGGTGGTGGTGAGGGAGGCCCTACAGAGAGCCTCCAGTCACAGGTGAGACACACGCACGCATGCACGCACACACACATACATGCACATGCACAAGCACACACACACGCACACTTGCACACACACACACACACACACACGCACAAGCACATACACACACACACACATGCACAAGCACATACACACACACACACATCTTTAGATATTTTATTGTTTTGTTTCTACTCTGATGAACAATCCATCCCCCACCCCAACCCACCCCCACTGTCTCTCACTCTTCCTGTCTGTCTCCCTCCTCCCTACTTCCTTCTCTCTGTCTCTCTCTCCGTCCCCACTCTCTTCCCCTTATTATTTATTCTCTCTCTCTGTTTCTTGGTCATCGATTAAGGTCAGATTTGGACAGATATGATTTATGTAATAACAGAGTTAACTTGGAGAAAAATACATTCAGCATTGGAAGAGAACAGAAACACAAAATCAAGACCAGAATTGTACTATGAAGTGACAACAGATTGTAGACTGGAACCCAGTCTGGGATGGTGAAGGGTGATAATGCAGTAACAACAGATTACAGATGAGAACCCTGTCTGTGAAGGGTGGTAATGCAGTAACAACAGATTACAGATGAGAACCCTGTCTGTGAAGGGTGGTAATGCAGTAACAACAGATTACAGATGAGAGAACCCTGTCTGTGAAGGGTGATAATGCAGTAACAACATAACAGATGAGAACCATGTCTGTGAAGGGTGATAACACAGAAACAACAGATTACAGGTGAGAGAACCCTGTCTGTGAAGGTGAAGGGTGATAATGCAGTAACAACAGATTACAGATGAGAGAACCCTGTCTGTGAAGGTGAAGGGTGGTAATGCAGTAACAACAGATTACAGATGAGAGAACCCTGTAGGTAAAGGGTGTTAATGCAGTAACAACAGATTACAGATGTAAACCCTGTCTGTGAAGGTGAAGGGTGGTGTGTGTCTGTGTTTCAGTGGCCAGGTGGCGAGGGTGGTGTGTCCTGTGTTTCAGTGGCCAGGTGGTGAGGGTGGTGTGTCTGTGTTTCAGTGGCCAGGTGGTGAGGGTGGTGTGTCTGTGTTTCAGTGGCCAGGTGGTGAGGGTTGTGTGTCTGTGTTTCAGTGGCCAGGTGGCGAGGGTGGTGTGTCTTGTGTTTCAGTGGCCAGGTGGTGAGTGTGGTGTGTGTCCTGTGTTTCAGTGGCCAGGTGGGGAGGGTGGTGTGTGTGTGTGTTTCAGTGGTCAGGTGGTGAGGGTGGTGTGTCTGTGTTTCAGTGGTCAGGTGGTGAGGGTGGTGTGTCTTGTGTTTCAGTGGCCAGGTGGTGAGGGTGGTGTGTGTCCTGTGTTTCAGTGGCCAGGTGGGGAGGGTGGTGTGTGTGTGTGTTTCAGTGGCCAGGTGGTGAGGGTGGTGTGTCTGTGTTTCAGTGGCCAGGTGATGAGGGTGGTGTGTCTGTGTTTCAGTGGCCAGGTGGTGAGGGTTGTGTGTCTGTGTTTCAGTGGTCAGGTGGTGAGGGTGGTGTTTCAGTGGTCAGGTGGTGAGGGTGGTGTGTCCTGTGTTTCAGTGGCCAGGTGGTGAGGGTGGTGTTTCAGTGGCCAGGTGGTGAGGGTGGTGTGTCCTGTGTTTCAGTGGCCAGGTGGTGAGGGTGGTGTGTCCTGTGTTTCAGTGGCCAGGTGGTGAGGGTTGTGTGTGTCATGTTTCAGTGGCCAGGTGATGAGGGTGGTGTGTCTGTGTTTCAGTGGCCAGGTGGTGAGGGTGGTGTGTCTGCTCACTATGGCCTGGCTGGCCGCACAGCAACTGCTGGTCAGTTCTCACCTGTGTGTCTGTCTGTCAGCTCACTCACCTGTCTGCTCTCACTTGTCTGTCCACATGCTTGTCTGTCTGTCCGCTTACCTGCCTGTACTCACCTGTCTGACTGCTCACCTGTGTGTATGTCTGTCTGCTAACCTGTCTGTCTGTCTGCTAACCTGTCTGTATGTCTGTCTGCTAACCTGTGTCTGACTGCTTAACTGTGATGTCTGTAGGCAACATGAATTGATTTGATCAGGGGGACACACAGTGATGTCTGTAGGCAACATAAATTGATTTGATCAGACGGACACACAGAATGATGTCTGAAGGCAACATGAACTGATTTGATCAGGGGGGGACAGAGAGTGATGTCTGTAGTCAGCATAATTTGATTTGATTTGATCAGGGGGACACAGAGAGCAGGGTGTTTTGGTGACATGATTTGAATTGATTTCTTTTGATCAGGGGGACGCCAGGAGCGAGGACGACAACAGTGAGGTGGACAGGATGGTGGGGGAGGTGGAGGAGGCATGTGAGGCGGTGAACGCGGTGAGCCAGCAGCCCTTCAGGCTGACCCAGGTGCTGTTGGCCCTTGTCCATCGCCAGGCCAACCCTCGGTACGTCACTTTTCTCCCCCCTTCCTCTCTCTCTCTCTCTTTCTCTCTCTCTCTCTCATCGCCAGGCCAACCCTCGGTACGTCACTTTTCTCCCCCATTCCACTTTCTCTGTCTCTCTCTCATCGCCAGGCCAACCCTCGGTACGTCACTTTTCTCCCCCCTTCCACTTTCTCTGTCTCTCTCTCATCGCCAGGCCAATCCTTGGTATGTCACTTTTCTCCCCCCCTCCCCCTTTCTCTTTCTCTCTCTCTCATCACCAGGCCAACCCTCAGTACGTCACTTTTCTTCCCCCCCTCCCCCTACTTCTCTCTCTCTCTCTCATCACCAGGCCAACCCTCAGTACGTCACTTTTCTCCCCCCCTCCCCCATTCTCTCTCTCTCATCGCCAGGCCAACCCTCAGTACGTCACTTTTCTTCCCCCCCCCTTCCCCATTCTCTCTCTCTCTCTCTCTCTCTCTCTCATCACCAGGCCAACCCTCAGTACGTCACTTTTCTTCCCCCCCTCCCCCTCTCTCTCTCTCTCTCTCTCTCATCGCCAGGCCAACCCTTGGTATGTCACTTTTCTCCCCCCCCGCCCTCTCTCTCTCTCTCTCTGTGTCTCTCATCGCCAGACCAACCCTTGGTACGTCACTTTTCTCCTCTCCCCCCACCCCTCTCTCTGTGTCTCTCATCGCCAGACCAACCCTTGGTACGTCACTTGTTACACCCTCTCTCTTTCTCCTCTGGTGTTACAAGATACAAGTATACTTCATTATCTCTGAAAGAGGAGTTGTTGACATGACATGAGCATTAACCTTTACACAACACAAAGTCTGATCACATTCCTACATTCCCAACAACAACACCCAGTCGTAGTTATATGCCCAACGCAGCAAAAGGTCGTATAATTCTTTTATCCTATGCATCTAGGCGGACTGCTTAAAAACAGGTGGGAAGTAAAGATACATATATATATGTAAAAAAAAATTTGAAAAATGAAGCAAAATACAATGCATACAATACATATAAAATGTTCAGTTTAATAACCATATGTAACTAAGACATGCTTTTTTACACACACACACACACACACACACACACACACACACACCACAGAAGAATAAAGGGGAGTGCAACAGTGCAAAATGATGAAATACAAAACATGCTGTGTGTGGTACAGAAAAGCCAAATACACTGTAAGACATACTAGGTGGTCCAGAAAAGCCAAACACACTGTAAGACTTACTGTGTGGTACAGAAAAGCCAAACACACTGTAAGACTTACTGTGTGGTACAGAAAAGCCAAACACACTGTAAGAATTACTGTGTGGTACAGAAAAGCCAAACACACTGTAAGACTTACTGTGTGGTACAGAAAAGCCAAACACACTGTAAGACTTACTGTGTGGTACAGAAAAGCCAAATACACTGTAAGACATACTAGGTGGTCCAGAAAAGCCAAACACACTGTAAGACTTACTGTGTGGTACAGAAAAGCCAAACACACTGTAAGACATGATACGTCACCCTGTTAAAGACATCACCATATTAAAGACATACTGTGTGGTACAGGAAAGCCAGACACACTAAGACATACTGTGTGGTACAGGAAAGCCAAACACACTGTAAGACATAATACTTCACCCTGTTTAAGACATACTGTGTGGTACAGGAAAGCCAAACACAATGTAAGACATGATGCATCACCCTGTTTAAGACGTGTGTGGTACAGAAAAGCCAAACACACTGTAAGACATGATATGTCACCCTGTTAAAGAAATCACCATATTAAAGACACACTGTGTGGTACAGGAAAGCCAAACACCACTTTGCCAACACCCTGGAGGAGGGACGGGGCAGGTCGTGTCTGGGGGTGGAGGTGTCTCTGGCCAGGCGAGGGATCCTGGCTTTCCTGCACGGCTCTGGTAAAGACACCGACCTGGTGCAGGTAGGGTGATGTGTGTGTTAGGGTGTGTGGGTGTGTGTGTGAGAGAGTATACATCTGTGGATGTATGCGTGTGTGTGTAAATGTGTTTGGGTGTCTGTGTGCATGTGCATGTATATGTGAGTGAGAGTGTATGTGTGTGGATGTGTGTAGGTGTCTTTAAGTGTGTGAATGCATGTGGATGTGTGTGTATGAGTGAGAGTGTGTGTGTGGATGTGTGTGTTTGTGTGCATGTCTGTGAGTATGCATGTGCATGTATGTGCATGTATGTATGTTAGTCTCTGTGTGTGGATGTGTGTGTGTGTCTGTGTGTCTGTAAGTGTGCATGTGCATGTATATATGTTAGTGAGTGTGTGTGGATGTGTGAGTGTGCATGTGCATGTATGTGTGTTAGTTTGTGTTTGTGCAATGTAAGTGAGAGTGTGTGTGCATGTATCTCCTGTTTATAACCACAGAATCACAGTGCCCACAATTTCTTTCCTGTTTCAGAAACTGCTGTCAGATGCAGAGGTGAGTGGAGACATGGCCACCACAGAACTCTACCAGAAACTGAGCAAGGACTGAACCACTGCAGACATTGTTTATCCTCCTGTAAACTCCTGTGTGTGCATGGATACTGTTGGCCAGTTGCCTGCCTGACTTCCAGTTTGATTGTGTATTGTATTGTATTGCAACCAGGATTCAAACCCAGGTCCTTCAAGTCCAGCGTTTTGACCCCTCAGCTGTTGTGTCCACGTGTGGGCCTTGCCCACCGTTTGCCTGTTAGCTTATTGAACCCTGTGTCTGTTTTAGGACTGCTTGTTGTGGTGTGTGCTGCACTGAACCTTGACCACTGTTTGTTAGCTGATTGAACCCTGTGTCTGTTTTAGGACTGCTTGTTGTGGTGTGTGCTGCATTGGACATTGACCACTGTTAGCTGATTGAACCCTGTGTCTGTTTTAGGACTGCTTGTTGTGGTGTGTGCTGCATTGGACATTGACCACGGTTTGTTAGCTGATTGAACCCTGTGTCTGTTTTAGGACTGCTTGTTGTGGTGTGTGCTGCATTGGACATTGACCACGGTTTGTTAGCTGATTGAACCCTGTGTCTGTTTTAGGACTGCTTGTTGTGGTGTGTGCTGCAAGTCAGACTGTTGTTTCTGTTTCTGTAGTTGCGGCTTAGAATATCTGACTGTGACCATCACAACAGCAGAGGAAGCAGCTGCTGTCCCGACTATCTGGAATTGAATTTGATTATGGTGGAGATTATCTTGCCCACAAAACATCCCAGCTCTCTCTCAGCCTACAGGGCTTTTGGATAGTTAGTGTTGGGATGGTCCCCAATACATCCCACCTCTCTCAGATAGTTGGTGTTGGGATGGTCCCCAATACATCCCAACTCTCTCAGATAGTTGGTGTTGATGGTCCCCAATACATCCCAACTCTCTCTCAACCTACAGGGTTTTTGGATAGTTGGTGTTGGGATGGTCCCCAATACATCCCAACTCTCTCAGATAGTTGGTGTTGGGATGGTCCCCAATACATCCCCAACTCTCTCAGATAGCTGGTGTTGGGATGGTCCCCAATGGCAAACTGGCCCCTAGGACTGCAGCACTGAGAGCCAGTGCAATCTGGCTTCCTAATTTGGAGAGTCAGCCCTTCACAAAAGACTCATTTGTAAATGAATTCCCATTGCAGAGGAGAAACCACTGACCAACCATTGACAACTAAAACCTTATGTCAGTATGTGATATCAGCTGAGCGTATAATCACTGTGGGCCAGTAGTAACTAGTATGGAACAAATTGTCCTTCTCAACTGTATTCTCCAGTTCAGTTTAAAAGGTTTCACGGAAACACACCTCTCTCCTTCTGCCCACTAATGTGCTTCTGGAACTTCTGCTGGTTATGTATGTGCATGTGAAGGTAGGTGTGTGTGTGCACATGCTTGTCTGTGTACAGTGTACAGTACTTGATGCGTGCTTATTTATGTTTGTTTTATCATGAACACCGTGAGCTTCCTACGGGGAGGGGGTGAGAGCATTTGTTATTATTTTTAGTGTTTCTTTTATCATACTGCTGTATACACTTTCAAAGGTGTTGATTTCAGCATCCTTCTTAATCTGTCTGAAATGTTTGTCATGGTTTTCTTTCATAATTGTCCCCAGAAACATTCATTATAACCTTTCACAGGAAACATTTCCAGGATTTTTGTCAGTTTTGCTGACTGCTCTTCTCTGAATTTTTCTTGCATGTTCATCTGTTTTGGAGTCAGGTGGATCATGTCTTTTCTGCACCGTTGTACTTTGAATTTTGGTTTGTGCCTACTGCCGATTTTTTTTTCTTTTTTTTTTTCTTTTTTCCTTTTATGGATGATGATTTAGATTGAAGTGATATGTCAAGAAAGCATTGTTTCCAGCAGGAGGGTGTGTATAGTTGTTCACACTGAAGGTGATTTAGTTGTTATTTCTTTTATTGGTGTTTTGTCAAAACCAGTGACTTACAAAAGATGGAAACATGTTTTTGTTTTGTTTTTTTCTTGCATTTTTGTTTGTTTTTTGTTTTTTTCCCCTTGGTTACATACACTGTCAGTGTACTATTTGTATTTCTATTTCTTTTCCCCCTTTATAGTGATTATTATTCTTGCAGTTTAATTATTCTAAAACATGAAATACAGATACAGAATTAATGCAAATGTGTTTGTGTTTATTCGTGTGGGTGGAACACAGTATAGCAAAACATGTCACAATGCGTTTGTGTGCGTGTATAATACAACACAGTACAGTTTAGCACAAAACAATACAATGTATGTTCATGTGTGTGGAACACAGTGTAGCAAAACACGTCACAAGGTGTTTGTGTGCGTGTGTAATACAACACAACACAGTACAGTCCAGCACAAAACAATACAATGAAAAACAATGAATCTAACTACAGTGGGTCAAGGGAGAGAATTGCATTGTCTGATTCTTGCACATTACTCCCCTTAAGTGACTGACGTGAGAGTACATAAAAAATACAAGCACGCATTCATGATCATACAAGTGTTAACATGTATGCATACACGTGCTTACACTCTCAAGCACAAACATGCATGCATGCTAATACGCACAACACACACTTTCACACATTAACCAATATGCAAACAGGCAGGTACACTGTCAAACATGTACACACAAATCTCTCTCTCACACACACACACACACAGACTGACAGGGAAAATCAATTGTTCGAAAACTATTGTGGCTTCTTGGTGAATTGCTGACACGCTGTTTCCTGGGACCATTTCAATGAGATCAGCAGCTGCTCTGACTTTTTTTTGGGGGGGGGGATCCCCTTCTCCAGAAACCCCCTGTGCTGTCTGTCCTGTGCTGTCTCTGCTAAATCCCCTTTGCTGTCTGTCCTGTGCTGTCTCTGCTAAATCCCCTCTGCTGTCTGTCCTGTGCTGTCTCTGCTAAATCCCCTCTGCTGTCTGTCCTGTGCTGTCTCTGCTAAATGCCCTCTGCTGTCTGTCCTGTGCTGTCTCCAATAAATCCCCTCTGCTGTCTGTCCTGTGCTGTCTCTGCTAAATGCCCTCTGCTGTCTGTCCTGTGCTGTCTCTGCTAAATGCCCTCTGCTGTCTGTCCTGTGTTGTCTCTGCTAAATGCCCTCTGCTGTCTGTCCTGTGCTGTCTCCAATAAATCCCCTCTGCTGTCTGTCCTGTGCTGTCTCTGCTAAATGCCCTCTGCTGTCTGTCCTGTGCTGTCTCTGCTAAATCCCCTCTGCTGTCTGTCCTGTGCTGTCTCTGCTAAATGCCCTCTGCTGTCTGTCCTGTGCTGTCTCTGCTAAATGCCCTCTGCTGTCTGTCCTGTGCTGTCTGTCCTGTGCCGTCTCCGCTAAATGCCCTCTGCTGTCTGTCCTGTGCTGTCTGTCCTGTGCTGTCTCCAATAAATCCCCTCTGCTGTCTGTCCTGTGCTGTCTCTGCTAAATGCCCTCTGCTGTCTGTCCTGTGCTGTCTGTCCTGTGCCGTCTCCGCTAAATGCCCTCTGCTGTCTGTCCTGTGCCGTCTCCGCTAAATCCCCTCTGCTGTCTGTCCTGTGTCATCTCCACTAAATCCCCTCTGCTGTCTGCCCTGTGCTGTCTCCGCTAAATGCCCTCTGCTGTCTGTCCTGTGCCGTCTCCGCTAAATCCCCTCTGCTGTCTGTCCTGTGTCATCTCCACTAAATCCCCTCTGCTGTCTGCCCTGTGCTGTCTCCACTAAATCCCCTCTGCTGTCTGCCCTGTGCTGTCTCCACTAAATCCCCTCTGCTGTCTGCCCTGTACTGTCTCCACTAAATCCCCTCTGCTGTCTGTCCTGTGCTGTCTGCCCTGTACTGTCTCCACTAAATCCCCTCTGCTGTCTGCCCTGTACTGTCTCCACTAAATCCCCTCTGCTGTCTGTCCTGTGCTGTCTCCGCTAAATCCCCTCTGCTGTCTGTCCTGTGCTGTCTCCAATAAATGCCCTCTGCTGTCTGTCCTGTGCTGTCTCCGCTAAATCCCCTCTGCTGTCTGTCCTGTGCTGTCTCCAATAAATCCCCTCTGCTGTCTGTCCTGTGCTGTCTCCACTAAATCCCCTCTGCTGTCTGTTCTGTGCTGTCTGTCAGAGAGAAGATTTAATGAGGAGAGGATAGTTTGGAGGGGATAGACAGGGTTTAAAAAGGTGAGAAGAGAAGAACCCTATAGAGTTAGAGATAGACAGTCAAGAAAAGAAATAGCCGATATTAGATAAGATATGCCCACTTAGCCCTGAACATAGATATGGACGTACATACAAAATATCAACAATGACACGGGCTTAATGACCAGTCATACATTTATTCATTCACCCATGACATCAAATTTCGATATTACTCTACTCCAACGCACCTTGCACTCTCAATCATACATCTACTCTAACACACATTTGCTCAACCAAGTCCTTTGACCCTTATATAGGTCACTAAATTAATTTATAGTCTTCTGTAAAGTTCCTCCTTGAACTGTCCAGGGAAATACAAATAATAATAACACTTTTCTTTTACCAGGATAGCATCCACAATAAAACTGCGATGATTATTCTCGACTCCATTCGAAGTCCAACTTTTCAACCAGCAGATCTAAACGCCAAGGATAAACACTGATGCTATCCCACGCTGATGAAGAACCACTGATGCTAACCCAATGTTAAATGAAGTTAAGTGATGCCCTCCCAATGTTAATGACGATCAAAGAAGCTACCCCAAGTTGACAAAGAACACGAAGCAAACCCAGTTACCCCTCCCGATGTAAATTAAACGTCTCTCTGTCGCCGACCCCAAAAGCTGATCTACAGTTCCGCCTTGATGTAGTAAAAATCACAGAAATGTTTGGCTTTCGGCTAAAAGCCTTTTGCCCTCATAATCAGTGTCCATTTATGTGCTTTTGGATCACTTGTGAACAGACTCTTGTTTAGTTTCAGTTTCAGTAGCTCAAGGAGGCGTCACTGCGTTCGGACAAAACCATATACGCTACACCACATCTGCCAAGCCAAGCAGATGCCTGACCAGCAGCGTAACCCAACGCGCTTAGTCAGGCCTTGAGAAAAAAAAAACACCAAAAAAAACAACACAAAAAACAAATAAACGGGGGAATAAATGATAGATAAGCTTGCATAAATAAATAAATAAATAAATAACAATTATAATATAGAAAAAGGTAGTAGTAATAATATTAGTAATACTAATAAAATGATAATAATAAAACATAAATAAATAAATAAATAAGACAACAATGGTGATAAATAAGCGAATAAATGTAAAACATGAAGACACACATTCACACATACACCCACACATGCATAACAGAAATGCACCAAACATGCAGTTTCACAGATATGAAAGCACAGTCAAATACATATAAACGTACATGAGCTCCAACACACACACACACACACACACACACTACCTTGCACCTCCTCTACCCCCCTCCTCCACACACTCATTTCTAGTCTGAGTATCGCAGCTTCCACGACACACACACACACACAAACACACACTCACAGAGATGAACACTTACTTGTACAAGCACATATGAAAGCACAGTCAAATACATATAAACGTACATGAGCTCCAACACACACACACACACACACACACACATATTACCTTGCACCTCCTCTACCCCCTCCTCCACACACTCATTTCTAGTCTACGTATCGCAGCTTCCACGGCACACACAAACACATACTCACAGAGATGAACACTTACTTGTACAAGCACACCCACACACGCCCGTATCTCCCACTCCCAACCCCACACACGTACATACAAAGATATATATATATATATATATATACGTTCCAATATCCTGTTGCTCCCACAGTGTAGGCATGCATACACTCACATACCTCATCCTCTATCCCACCTCCCTCCGCACTCCCACCTCCCCTCACACACACACACACACACACACACACACACGTACACATATCTCTCCTGACACTTGTGTACACTTTCACTCTCGCGCATTCACAAACGCACTCAAAAGCACAGACCCACACATACACACAAACACACACATACACACACGCACAGAGGCTGCCACTGACTGGCCGCAAGAGGGATGGGAAAAGATCTCTGATGCCAAGAACGTGGCGTCTAGTGTGTTGCTCAGTTTATTGTATTTGGAAAGGCCCACAGCCAATTTCATGAAGGCATGCAGGCTCGAGTCCAGGACAAAGGCGAAACATCTGCTCCTTTTGCTGTCACAAATGGTGTCAAGCAAGGCTGCGTCCTGGCTCCAACGCTGTTCAGCCTCATGTTCTCTGCAATGCTTACTGATGCCTTCAGAGATGGCGATGTTGGAATCGGCCTAAAGTACCGAACAGATGGCAAGTTGTTTAACCTCAGAAGGCTTCAAGCAAAAACGAAGGTCATGACAGACATCATCAGAGACTTTTTGTTTGCTGATGATTGTGCCCTCAACGCTGGATCTGAAGCTGACATGCAACTCAGCGTTGACAAGTTTGCCACTGCCAGCAGGAACTTCGGCCTTACCATCAGCACGAGGAAAACTGAAGTTCTTCATCAGCCAGCCACAGGGAAACCCTACGTTGAGCCCAACATCACAGTCAACGGTCAGAGACTCAGTGCAGTGGAGCGGTTCACATACCTTGGCAGCACACTGTCACGAAATGCGACCATCGACGATGAAGTGAACGTCAGGATTGCAAGAGCAAGCGCAACTTTTGGTAGACTCAGTGCAAATGTCTGGAACAGAAGAGGCATTAGTCTTGAGACCAAGCTAAAGGTCTACAGAGCAGTAGTTCTCCCCACACTACTGTACGCCTGCGAAACTTGGACAGTGTACCAACGACATGCCAAGAAGCTGAACCACTTCCACACAACATGCCTCAGGAAGCTACTGAACATCAAGTGGCAAGACAGGACCCCAGACACAGAGGTGCTCGCAAAAGCCACCCTTCCCAGCATCTTCACCATCCTGATGCAGTCCCAGCTTCGCTGGGCTGGACACGTGGCGCGCATGCCAGACCATCGGCTGCCCAAAAGGCTCTTCTATGGCGAGCTGCAACAAGGGAAGAGATCACACGGAGGTCAGAAGAAGCGCTTCAGAGATACTCTGAAAGTCTCTCTGAAAGCATTTGATATCAACCCTGACTCCTGGGAGGAATCTGCAGTGGACCGTGACAAATGGCGTGCTGCTGTGCACAAAGGCGCCAAGTTGTGCGAGGCCAACAGGACTGCTGCAGCTGTTCAGAAGAGGCAGGCCAGAAAGTCACGGGCAAACAAGCTCCCTGACAATGGTATGCCTGTCTTTGTCTGCCCCAACTGTCAGCGAACATTTCGTGCGCAGATTGGACTATTCAGCCATCTGCGCATTCACAGATAGATTCATGAGCATCCTCCCCCACACCCCACCACCACCCTCCCCCCATCCCCCAGCTGGATGACAACGATGGTCATCATCGATCTCGATGGACACACACCACCATTTGGAAAGGCCCACAGAGACTCTGTTCCGTTTTGAAGAAATTTGCATAATGTTGGTTTGGAAATGATGCCGATATTTGATTTGCAAAGCATCGTGCTCTACCTTTCATGTTAGACTTGCGGCCGCTCCCTCTCTCTGCTTCTATTTCTTTGAGGCGATCGATGGTGTGATGGCCTTGTACCTGTTCTTTTTGGTATTCTTTGACTTTTCTGAGGATTTCCGATTTTCCTAGATGTAGGCCGCTCGTTGGTGTTGCGTTTCCAGCAAGTCTGTCAGCTCGCTCATTTCCCTTAACACCTGCATGTCCCGGGCAGTATGACCATGTGAGGTTTTTAATCTGAAAGTTGCGCATTGCGTTATGCCACTCTGGGCTTCCCATTCCGTTTTCAATTTTCTGTATGAGGTTCATTGAGTCGGTTAGAATCATGGCATGTTGGTTTCCGGGCGTATGGATGGACGATAGCCACTGGAGGGCATGTGTCACAGCTTCAACTTCCATCGTTAGGCTGGAGGTTGTGAATTTGTAGGCAGCATTCTCTTCCCAAATTGTTTTTCCATTTTGTTTCGCAGTGAATCCCCAACCAGATTGGTCTTTGGTGACTGAGCCATCTGTGTATATGATGATGTCCTCTTTTTTACTGTTTTCTTCTATAAGTAGCTTCACTTCCGCATCAGTTTTGCCCTCTGGCCATTCCCGACAATGTCTTCCTAGAGTGGGTGAAATGACTGTGTTGAATAGATGGTTGAGGTTTTCGGGGGTTTTCTCCCATTCTTTTGTTTCTTTCAGGTCTTGTAGTCGGCATACTAGCTGGATTGTGTCTTCTGCTTGCCCCATCCATGATCTTCCTCGTCCTAGGCGGCTGCCTTTTGGTTCTTTGACTGCGTCATGCAGTGGGTTTTGAGGGTTTTCTAATGCTTTGAAGTAGGTCTTGACCTGTTCTAACTTGTTTCTGGCCTGCACTGAAGGAAGGTCAAGCAGGTATCGCATGGTTTCTGTGGGCGTGTCTTTTGTTGTTCCAAGGATCAGCCTCATAGCTTCATTTTGTACTCTTTCTAGTTTTAGGAGGTTGCTTTGAGACGGTGTTGTTAGCCCAAGTCCGTAGTCGATCACACTGAGGACGAGTGATTGGTATAGCAGGAAGAGGTGGCGTTGTTCAATTCCTTTGGTTGCCATTGCTTTTAAGACTGAAAGGCCCTTTTTGCATTTGAGAACTGTATTTTCCGTATGTTTTCTGAAGGTCAGCATCCTGTCGAAGTGTATTCCTAGGTAGCGTAGGCATTCAGTTTTCTCAATTTGAATCCCATCGAATGACACAGAAGGTGGTGATTTGCTCGCGGTTTTGTTGTTGAGGGTGCACAGCAACGTTTGGGCTTTCGCTGGATTGATGGAAGATCCTGTGTTTTTGCATCATTGAGCAATATTGTTTAGTTGTTTCTGGACGGCTTTAGTTCTTTCCTGAGCATTTTTCGAAGTTTTGAAGACCAGGCCATCATCCGCAAGGGTAAGCACCCGAGCAATTCCATTGTTGTTTAAGTCTGCAAGGCCCTTCGTGTAGACATTGTAGAGGACAGGAGAGAGCGGAGACCCTTGTGGCAGTCCCATGGATAGTTTAGAAGGTGCAGACATCCAATCTCCGAGGCGTAGGACGACGGTTCTTTCCTGAAGCGCTGCTGCTATCCATCTTGTCAGTGTCAAACTTACTCCATACCTTAGTAGCAGCTCCATGAGGTGCGCAAACTGGACTTTATTGTAGGCATCTTCAAGGTCAATTGCTACTGCTAGTGTTTCTTCTTTTCTTTGAAATCCTTCATACACCTCATATGCAAAAGCAGCTGCATTTTCCCATGTGGACTTGCCTGTTCTGTAACCACCTTGATTTGAAGGGAGAATGTGCCTGTGTTCAAGATCCCTTGCAAGTTTCCTGGCTATCATGCGTTCCATGAGCTTTCCAGCAATGTTTTGCATGGTTAGGATCCGGTAGCCGCTTACCTGACGATGGTCCTTTCCTGGTTTTGGTATGGGTTTTAAGAAGCTGTGTGTCCAGTCCTCCGGCACCTGTCCATTGTGGAAACTGTTTTGATATAGATTGAAAAGTTTGCTTCTGTCTTCTTCCGATAGCTCCTTGATGTCTGAGTAACGAACTTTGTCTGGGCCAGGAGCCGATTCTTTCTTGCATTTAGCTATTGCCTCGTTTAGATCATCCATTGTCAAGTCATCATCAGGTCCAGTGTGCATAAGGGTTTGGTTTAACTCCTCAACATATTTCTTTTTCTCATCTGAGTTTCTTTGATCACTCTGTTGTATGAAACGTTTGAGCAAGGCAGATCCTTTTTCTTCATTTGTCTTAAGCTTGGTTCCGTCAGTGTCTAACATGTCTGGGGTTGTTGTGCACGTTTTCCCTTCCATGCGACGATAAAATTGCCAGAACTCTGTCAATGTTGTGTCATAACTGAGTGCCTCGCAAAACTGTTTCCACTTGTCATTTTTGGCCTCTCGAGCAATGACTTCAAACTGTTTAGTTTTTTCTTTCATTTTTGTTTCAATATCTTTGTCCGGAGATGGTTTTGTTCTTTCTTTTTGCCAAAGTTTGACAGCCGCATGTTTTTTTTTTATCCAGGCTCTCTCTGTGTCGGTATTCCACCATGGGGTCTGAATAGTTTGCATCCTGTTCAGTGCCGTTCTTTTGTTTCTTCTGCGTCTTAATTTTTCGATGACGGTTGTTTCTTTGGTTTCATACTGAAATGGATCACGCAGTTTCATACAGGGTTTATCTGACCGTTTCTGTAGACTGAAAGCTACCGGGAGGTGGTCGCTGCCTTGGTATGGAAGCGTCTCTGCATTCATTTCTGCTCTGAATTTTGGAGATGTTAGAGCGATGTCGATCACACTGTCACTGTCCCCTTGTCTTGTTCCAAGGCGAGTTGGGGATGTGGTTGTTAAAGGGCTAAGAAGAATTTCCCCTATCATTCCTTCAAGTGCGAGTCCTTGTGGGTTGGTGTTCCGCTGGTCCCATAACTTCGATCTGGCGTTAAGGTCTCCACAGATAATGACCGAGTCTCCAAGTTCGTTCTCTATTTCCTCTAAAAAGGCCCAGTCCTCTTTTGTTGTGCAGGTTCCTGGGTGAACATAGGCATTGATGAGCACGATGCTTTTGTGAACTCCGTCAGGTTTTTCAAGACGCACCCCCAATAATTCACATGAGTTGCTACACCATTTCTCTAGATTTATGGTGGAAACTTTGTTTTTTAGGTTTTTGTTCAGTATGATTGCTACCCCTCTTCCTTCATTCCTTTGAAAGACTGTGAAATTCTCAAAATGTATTGGTCTGTCTGCACTTGTCCTGGTCTCTTGGAGACATAGAATGTCAAAATCATATGCCAATTTCTCAATTGTTGAGATTCTCATTCTTGTTTAGATCAGGCACAGTGTATACTACATTTATCTACAGCTCAATAAAGATTTAACTCTGGAAAATACATGGTCCTTAAACTTTCTGTCAATGTGATTTTTGAAGGCGTTTACCGATGGTGCATTGATGGTGTCATAGGAAAGGTTATTCCACAGATTTATGATACAGTTAGTAAAAAACTTGCGGAACTGGTTAGTTACGAAATTAGTTTTGTTTATTTTGAAGTTGTGCCCTCGAGTTTTATCATAGTTAGCCATAGTAAACAAGGAAGAGGTGGTGCAAGGATCATAAATATTGTGCATGATCTTGTATACTTCAATGAGATCACCTCTTAATCTTCTAAACTCTAGGCTAGGCATATTAAAAAGAGCCAGGCGCTCCTCATAACTAAGATCTCTAGTACTATTAGTATTACTAGTTATACACTTGGTAAATCTGCCTTGAACACCTTCAATCATATTTATGTGCTTTTTAAGGCAAGGGCACCATACTGAGTTTCCATATTCAATAATGGGTCTAACCAGAGCTTTGAACAATGGAATCATAATTTCAGGAGATTTATTAGTTATAGTTCTCACAAGAAGACCAGAAATTTGATTTCCCTTTTTCACTATATTATTTATATGTGCCTCAAAGCTTAGTTCTGGATCCATCGTGACGCCTAAATCTTTTTCGGCAATTGTACTATCCATTGTTCGAGTTACCCCCTTTTTCTGTATCTTGTACTGATACTGTCCGAAGCCTACCCCACAGCTGACGCACAGTCTGGCCGTTTACTTTACAGGCGTAGATCCCAAAAGATCGTAGAGGGTCGTAGTCCTTTAGAAGGGGAGGAGCAGGGGTGTAAGGGAAATGGTAAGTGGAAATGGGGTACAAGATGGGGCACAAAAAATGGACCCTGGAGTCTCCAGAATACCCGACGTCAATACAACATGGAACATACAGCGCGACCCAGCGCAGAATACCTCACCGCGACACAGCCCGGAGTAGCCCGCCACCTCAACACACGTAACTGAGAACAGACGAATTTTTTGCCCACTTGGAACCCTAAATCTTTCCTGAAGGATTTGCACTAGGATTATTATGCTAATAAACACTCCTAACTTGTTACTCCCCCGTTTCGGGAGTATAAAGCTAGAATATACACAGAATACAACGAAATTGAACCCTGCTAGAACGAATCTAGTACTGCTGAAGGCTCCAACAAGCACACAGACTGTTTTCTAATGTCAGTTGCAGAACTCTAACTTCTGGCACTAAAGATTTTTACGTTTATATCTAAAGTGACTTCTAAACGGGACTCTTCCAAAACAATAGATCTCTATAGCTCTACATAGTGATACAATACTATACATATATAGGTAGCTCACCTATTCAGTATAACATGTTGAAGTGGCGTGCGGGTCTACACTAATTCTAGGGCTTTTTAATATTTGTTCTAAAGCAATTAAACTCTGCAACAACGTAACGATCATGTTCCAACAATAGTACATAATTTATCTAGTTTGATGGCTGTGACAGTCTCCGCTAAATCCCCTCTGCTGCCTGCCTTGTGCTGTCTGTCCTGTGCTGTCTCCGCTAAATCCCCTCTGCTGTCTGCCTGTGCTGTCTCCGCTAAATCCCCTCTGTCTGTCCTGTGCTGTCTGTCCTGTGCTGTATCCGGTAAATCCCCTCTGTTGTCTCCGCTAAATCCCCTCTGCTGCCTGCCTTGTGCTGTCTCCGCTAAATCCCCTGTGCTGACTGCCTTGTGCTGTCTCCGCTAAATCCCCTGTGCTGTCTGTCCTGTGCTGTCTCCACTAAATCCCGTGCTGTCTGTTCTGTGCTGTCTGTCCTGTGCTGTATCCGCTAAATCCCCTGTACTGTCTGTCCTGTGCTGTCTTGCGCTGTCTGTCCTGTGCTGTATCCGCTAAATCCCCTGTGCTGCCTGCCTTTTTCTGTCTCAGCTAAACCCCCCGCACCCCCTACACAAGGGCACTGCTGGTCTCGTGGTAACGCATCCACCTGGGAAGCGAGAAAATTGAGGCACATCATCGAATCCAATCCCACACTCGCCGTTATTTTCTACAACGAGCAGACAGAAAAAAAAAGAATATATTTACATGGGTGGACGATGTGCTGTGGAGAGGAGCCTGAATTTCACAGAGGAATCTGCTGTGGCAAAAGGGGATTAAACAATACAATACAATGCAATGCAGTACAGTACAAACACAATGCAACACAACGCAACGCAGTTTTCGCCGTTCATATCTTTTTCACCGTTCACAGCCTTGTCTCCCTTGGTCTTCCCGGCACTGTGATTCCATCCTATGACCAGTGAAGGGCTGCCTCTGGAAGTGTCTCTGGTGACATTCTGAGTACATGGACAGTGTGAAGTGTCTCTGGTGACATTCTGAGGACATGAACAGTGTGAAGTGTCTCTGGTGACATTCTGAGGACATGGACAGTGTGAATGCCTCTGATGACATTCTGAGGACATGAACAGTGTGGAGTGTCTCTGGTGACATTCTGAGGACATGGACAGTGTGAAGTGTGTCTGGTGACATTCTGAGGACATAGTGTGGAGTGTCTCTGGTGACATTCTGAGGACATGGACAGTGTGAATGCCTCTGGTGACATTCTGAGGACATGGACAGTGTGGAGTATGTCTGGTGACATTCTGAGGACATAGTGTGGAGTGTCTCTGGTGACATTTTGAGGACATGGACAGTGTGAATGCCTCTGGTGACATTCTGATGACATGGACAGTGTGGAGTGTATCTGGTGACATTCTGAGGACATGGACAGTGTGGAGTGTCTCTGGTGACATTCTGAGGACATAGTGTGGAGTGTCTCTGGTGACATTCTGAGGACATGGACAGTGTGAATGCCTCTGGTGACATTCTGATGACATGGACAGTGTGGAGTGTATCTGGTGACATTCTGAGGACATGGACAGTGTGGAGTGTCTCTGGTGACATTCTGAGGACATGGACAGTGTGAAGTGTCTGGTGACATTCTGAGGACATGGACAGTGTGGAGTGTCTCTGGTGACATTCTGAGGACATGGACAGTGTGCATTGTTGGCCCAGTGCTAACGCGTCCGCCTAGGAAGCGAGAGAGTGCATTGGTTCGAATCCCACGGTCGCCACTATTTTCTCCCCCTCCACTCAGAAGACATTGAGAGGTGACAGACAAAAGGGTGGCACTGTAAAGCTTCGATATTTACGGAAAAATTCACATCTCACTCCTCAGCCAGCCATGTTCACGTGCATAATAATCACACAGGAGACAGATCTTTACAAATATTTAAATAATTTACATACCAAAAAAAAAAAAAAAAACTTTTTGAAAATTCAAACACATTCACTCACGCACTCATACTAAATATGGTTGAAGGGCCACAACACACTGCACAACACATGACGGGAATACTTCTGTTCTTCAAAGATTTCCTTTCACTCCAGTCCTCAGTCCAGAACACGGGCTGCTCCTCAGCGCCTTCACGGCTTGGCTGCCGTCCACGGTGGCGCCAGCGGTTACTACTGCTGCTGCTGTTGCGGCTAGGTCTCGGCCCAGTGCCAACCCACAAGCTCCTTAAACCAAACAAAAAATACGTTGTTCATCTTGGCTTATGTTCGTGCTTATGCTGATGTCTGTTTTGTCTTGTCTAGTCTGTTTAGTCTCGTCAGTTACATGTGTGTGAGGTGTGCGTGTGTGCCTTGATAACGCATCAACCACACCATTATTTTACATATTGTAAGGTCAAAAATCCTTAGCTCATCGTCTTCGTAATTGTATCTTTTGGCCTTGTTCCGTCTTTCCAATCCAATCATATGTTTTCCAGGCAAGTGCTAGTAATTACATATTACAAATTTGTATTCGATTATTCCAGCGTTAAGACAAAAGTCTCAACTGAAACCATTATAATATTTATGAAAGATTAGGTGAAAACAAGGGTAAACAAACAATATTCTTTTCTCCCTGCCACAGTAGCAATGATATGATAACTCAAAAAGGAGTCTTACTACCACGTTTAGAAACAGTATCTCGAGTATGATAATATAACATCGAGTTCTTTTAAAGACCAAATAGCAAGCATTTATCCAAATTACTCCATCGACACTATCACGCTGTATTAAGACAAACACCAGAAATATTCTAAGTGTTTTTTTCCACTCTCACCTGAGCACTAAGGTCACAGTGCCAAAGTTCTCTGCGGCTGTAAGCCGAACAGCCGCACATGTATAACGACAAACAAGTTGTGCCAGAGAGCACGCATCTGCCTGAGCTCTCACCTGAACTCCCGTATACGGATGATAACTGTTCACTCGAGCGCCCCATGCAACTCGTGCAACCACACATACATCAAAATTGCCTCTCTTAACCAAAGTGTTATGCCATACGAAAAAAACGTCTGTTCCGACGTGATGGCTTTCATCTGTGTCTCGACGAGCTCTACCTGGGGAGAGCAGCCCAAATTTCACGCAGATAAATCTGTTGTGACAATACAACACAACACAATACAATACAATACAATACAATGTTATATACCTATCTATTTATAGCGTCAACTTTGTCGCTTGATCTTCTGGAGTGACATCCAGCATGGAAATTCTTTTCTGCAGTTCAGTGTTTGAGATGGTGGTTGAGCAAAAGAAAATCTTTTCAGAATACGGCATTGACAACGGGTCCTGTCTGAATAATGCAGGCTATTGTTTCTGCCTTTGGCTCTCTCTCTCTCTCTCTCTCTCTCTCTCTCTCTCTCTCTCTCCCCCTCTGTGTGTGTGTGTGTGTGTGTGTGTGAGAAAGAGAGGGGAGAGAGAGAGAGCAGTGGAAAAGATGCATTTTGGCTGTGGAGGACACTTAGCATCAGTTTGTTACTGAAAATTTGATGGGGAAAAGTAGGCCTAATAAGGAAATAAAACTGACATGAAAATGGCAATGTAATAAAACGCAGCTAAAACAAATGATAAGACAGGCAGCAGGTGGGAGTCATTTGAATTGTCCCTGAGGGATGAAGCCATTTTCATGCCGATAATTATGACTGCAACTTGGCTCCCTGTGGACTCTGTAGATATCACATCAAGGGCAGTGAACCGTTTGTCTCCCGTGGATTTCTCAGATAGCTCGTCATCAATAGCAGAGGACTATCCTCTCCCCCCCCCCTCCCTCCACCGTGCAAATGATCCAATGATACTAAACACAAGTCAGTGGTTATCTCAATCTCAACGAAAAAAAAAGTGCAATTTACAGCAGGCCTGTCCCCGCCACCCCTCCCCTCTGTGTGTGTGTGTGTGTGTGTGTGTGTGTGTGTGTGTGTGTGTGTGTGTGTGTGTGTGTGTGTGTGTGTGTCTGTCTGTCTGTCTGTCTGTCTGTTAATGTGTCTGTCTGTCTCTGTCTCTCTGTCTGTCTGCCTGTCTGTCTGTCTCTGTTCCCCTTTCTCCGCTCATTGATTTTTCTACTATCTCTGCAACTTTTTGTAGTGTGTCTGTTTATGTGTCTTTTCAACGGGTTACTGATGTACTTTTTGCAGTGTGTCTGTTTATGTGTCTGTTCAACGGGTTATTGATGTACTTTTTGTAGTGTGTCTGTTTATGTGTCTGTTCAACGGGTTACTGATGTACTTTTTGTAGTGTGTCTGTTTATGTGTCTTTTCACCGGGTTACTGATGTACTTTTTGTAGTGTGTCTGTTTATGTGTCTGTTCAACGGGTCACTGATGTACTTTTTGTAGTGTGTCTGTTTATGTGTCTGTTCAACGGGTTACTGATGTACTTTTTGTAGTGTGTCTGTTTATGTGTCTGTTCAACGGGTCACTGATGTACTTTTTGTAGTGTGTCTGTTTATGTGTCTGTTCAACGGGTTACTGATGTACTTTTTGTAGTGAGTCTGTTTATGTGTCTGTTCAACGGGTTACTTCTGTGTCTTTTTATGTGTCTATTCACCGGGTTACTGATATGCTTTTTTCATTCACTTGTTGATTTATTGAATCGTGGGTCACGAACCGTCTGATGTTCCATCTGATGTCAGTCCCAGAATAGATAATGCCTGTGTATGTGAGGGATAGGAACAGATTCTGTCAGTCGAATCCTTTTCCTCCCCTGATCATGCTGTGAATAACATGTATTTGTTCAGGCAAAAGACTTCACAGGACATAACTTTTCATTTTTTTTTTTTTTTTTGTTTTTTTTCCACGGTTTCTGGCATTGTATATTTTTGTTTGAACTGCAAAAAAATCTAATAATGAAAAAAGATAGATAAATGAAACGAAATAAAAACGAATTTATTTTGATAAAAACGAATTTATTTTCTTTTTCAGGTTGTCATTTGAAAGTTTTCCACAGAGGAGAAAATAATAACCGCTAAAAAAGTTTTTTTGGAAATGCGTTATTTAGTGAAGACTTAATGTTCTTCTTTTATTTTGTTTTTTGATGTCTTCAGTTCTAAGGTCTCATCCTAAAGGGGGGAAGGGAGGTGGAGGGGGAGAGGTCTTTGATTCGTAATTTGCCTTCTTTCTTTGTTTTCGTTGTGTTCTTGTTCGTCTTTTTCTTCTGTTGACGTGTTTCTTCATGGTTTTTCTATGTAGATTTGTTCGTCTTTTCTCGGTATTTTTCTTTCTTTCTTTCCTTCCTTCTTTCCTTATTTTGTTCTTTCTATCTTTCTACCCTTTTCTTTTTTCTATTGTAGTTTTCTTTTTATCGTATTTTCTTATTCTATTATTTTCCGTTTCCAACGCTTTAAATGTTTCTTTCTTTTATTTCCTTCTGTCGTTTGTTCGTTTCTTCCTTTCTGTCCCCCGTCCATCTTTCTTTATTTCTGTTGTTCATTCCTTCCTTCCTTTCTGTCCCCCGTCCATCTTTCTTTATTTCTGTCGTTCCTTCCTTCCTTCCTTTCTGCCACCCGTCCATCTTTCTTTATTTCTGTCGTTCCTTCCTTCCTTCCTTTCTGCCACCCGTCCATCTTTCTTTATTTCTGTCGTTCTTTCCTTCCTTCCTTCCTTTCTTTCTGCCCCCCGTCCATCTTTCTTTATTTCTGTCCTTCCTTCCTTCCTTCCTTTCTGCCACCCGTCCATCTTTCTTTATTTCTGTCCTTCTTTCCTTCCTTCCTTCCTTTCTTTCTGCCCCCCGTCCATCTTTCTTTATTTCTGTCCTTCTTTCCTTCCTTCCTTCCTTTCTTTCTGCCACCCGTCCATCTTTCTTTATTTCTGTCGTTCCTTCCTTCCTTCCTTTCTGTCCCCCGTCCATCTTTCTTTATTTCTGTCGTTCGTTCGTTCGTTCGTTCGTACATCCCCTCTTTCAGTCTGTCTTTATGTCTTTGTGTCTGCCTTTCTGTTATTCTTTCTTTCTTTCTTTAGGTCTCTCTGTCTGCCTTTCTGTTATTCTATCTTTCTTTCTGTCTGTCTCTCTGTCTGTCTTTCTGTCATTCTGACTTTTTGTCTTTCTGTTTTTCTTTCTTTCCGTCTATCTGTCCGTCTGTCTTTCTTTCCGTCTTTCTTTCTTTCTGTCTGTCTTTCTTTCTTTCTTTCCGTCTGTCTTTCTTTCTGTCTGTCTGTCTGTCTGTCATTCCGTCTGTCTTTCTGTCTGTGTTTCTTTCTATCTGTCTGTCTGTCTTTCTTTCTTTCTGTCTGTCTTTCTGTCAGTATTTCTGTCTGTCTGTCTTTCTGTCTTTCTGTCTGTCTGTCTGTCTTTCTGTCTGTTTTTCTGTCTGTCTTTCTGTCATTCTTTCTTTCCGTCTGTCTTTCTGTCTGTCTTTCTGTCATTCTTTCTTCTTTCTGTCGGTCTTTCTGTCTGTCTGTCTGTCTGTCTGTCTTTCTTTCTTTCTTTCTGTCTGTCTGTCTGTCTTTCTGTTATTCTGTCTTTCTTCTTTCTGTTTATCGTTCTTTCTTTCTGTCATTCTGTCTTTCTGTTTACCTTTCTGTCATTCTGTCTTTCTGTTTACCTTTCTGTCATTCTGTCTTTCTTTCTTTCTGTCTGTCTATCTTTCTTTCTGCCTGTCTGTCTGTCTTTCTGTCATTCTGACTTTCTGTCTTTCTTTCTGTCTCTCTGTCTTTCTTCCTTCCTTTCTTTCTTTCTGTCTACCTTTCTGTCTGTCTTTATTTATTTCTGTCTGTCTTTCTTTCTGTTTTTCTTTCTTTCTGTCTATCTATCTATCTATCTTTCTTTCTTTCTGTTTTTTCCCCATTTTTCTTTCTGTCTGTCTGTCTATCTGTCTGTTTCTGTATGTATTTCTCTCTTTCGTTGTCTTTTTTGTTCTTTCTGTCTTTCTTCTTTATGTCTGTCTTTCTGTCTGTCTATCTTTCTGTCTATCTTTCTTTCTGTCTTTCTGTTTATCTTTCTGTCTATCTTCTTTCTTTCTGTCCTTTCTTTCTGTTTTTTCTCCTTTCTTTCTGTCTTTCTTCTTTCTGTCTTTCTGTATTTCTTTCCGTATGTCTTTATTTCTTTCTGTCTATCTGTCTTTCTTTCTGTTTGTTTTTCCTTCTTTCTTTGTTTCTGTCTTTCCGTCTTTCTTTCTGTCTGTCTCTCTTTCTTTCTGTCTGTCTGTCTTTCTATCTGTCTTTCGTTTTCTCTTTCCGTCTTTCTGTTTTTCTTTCTATCATCTTTCTTTCTTTCTGTTTGTTTGTCTTTCTTTCTTTCTGTCTGTCTGTCTGTCTTTCGATCTTTCTTTCTTTCTATCTGTCTTTCTTTTTCTCTTTCTTTCTTTCTTTCTGTCTGTCTGTCTGTCTTTCTTTTTCTCTTTCTTTCTTTCTTTCTGTCTGTCTGTCTGTCTTTCTTTTTGTCTTTATTTCTGAATTTCTTTGTCTTTCTTTCTTTTCTTCCCTCCTTTCTTTCTTTCTGTCTTTCTTTCTTTTTTTCCCTCCTTTCTTTCTTTCTGACTTTCTGTCTTTCTTTTTGTCTATCTGTCTGCCTGTCTTTCTTTCTGTCTGTCTGTCTTTCTGTTTGTCTTTCTGTCTGTCTTTCGTTCTGTTTTTTCTGTGTTCTTTCTGTCTTTCTATCTTGCTTTCTGTCTGTCCCTCTTTCTTTCTGTCTTTCTGTCTGTCTTTCTGCCTTTCTTTCTTTCTTTATTTCTTTATTTCTGTCTGTCTGTCTTTCTGTAAGTCTTTCTTTTTTGTCTTTCTGTATTTCTGTGTTTATGTGTTTCTTTCTGTCTTTCTGCCTTTCTTTCTTTCTTTATTTCTGTCTTCCTTTCTTTCTTTCGTACGTTCGTTTGTTAGTTCATTTCCTTATGTATCCCTTCTTTCTATATTATTGTTTTTCTTTCTGTCTGTCCATCATACCTTCCTTCAATCATTTGTTCTGTCTGCCTAGCTGTCTTTCTATCTTTACTTTCTTTCTTTTGTTATTACCACCACATACATACATTCATTCCTTTCTTATATTCCTTGCTTCTTTCTTTACTGTTGGCTATTTCTTTCTTCTTCACCCCCCTCCACCCCCTGCCTACCCTCTGTCATTTTTTCCTCTTTCTTTTTTTCTTCCTTTCTTTCTTTCTTTCTTCCTTTCACGTTTTTCCCCTTTGTCTGTGATTTGTCGTTAGTGAAAACGATGATGATGATGCTGTTGATGATGATGAAAAACAAGCCCCTTGATCCCCGCTCCAAGAACCGTAACTCTGTCTGTTGACAGAGGCGGACAGACAGCAAACAGCCTGCATCGTCCCGGGTTAGCGGCCCCTGACACCCCTTATCTGCAACCACCCCCCGGGGGGTCCAGCGTAAATCACACCCTGCGGCGAAGGGGGGAGACACAAAGAGAGAGAGGTAGGAGACTACAGACGGGGGAAGATTCACAGTGGCTGCGACATGGCCCCAGCCATCTATCGTGCTCCTTTGTCCTTCTCCTTCCTCCTCCTTCCTTTCCGGCCCTTCTCCTTCCTCCTCCTTCCTTTCCGGCCCTTCTCCTTCCTCCTCCTTCCTTTCCGGCCCTTCTCCTTCCTCCTCCTTCCTTTCCGGCCCTTCTCCTTCATCCTCTTCCTTCCTTTCCGGCCCTTCTCCTTCACCCTCCTTCTCCTTCCTTTCCGGCCCTTCTTCTTCATCCTCCTTCTCCTTCCTTTCCGGCCATTCTCCTTCCTCCTCCTTCCTTTCCGGCCATTCTCTTTCACCCTCCTTCTCCTTCCTTTCCAGCCATTCTCCTTCCTCCTCCTTCTCCTTCCTTTCCGGCCATTCTCCTTCCTCCTCCTTCCTTTCCGGCCATTCTCTTTCACCCTCCTTCTCCTTCCTTTATGGCCCTTCTCCTTCACCCTCCTCCTCCTTCCTTTCCGGCCCTTCTCCTTCAACCTCCTTCTCCTTCCTTTCCGGCCCTTATCCTTCATCCTCCTTCTCCTTCACCCTCCTTCTCCTTCCTTTCCGGCCCTTCTCCTTCACCCTCCTTCTCCTTCCTTTCCGGCCCTTCTCCTTCAACCTCCTTCTCCTTCCTTTCCGGCCCTTCTCCTTCATCCTCTTCTCCTTCACCCTCCTTCTCCTTCCTTTCCGGCCCTTCTCCTTCATCCTCTTCTCCTTCACCCTCCTTCTCCTTCCTTTTCGGCCCTTCTCCTTTATCCTCTTCTCCTTCATCCTTCTCCTTCCTTTCCGATCCTTCTCCTTCATCCTCCTTCTCCTTCCTTTTCGGCCCTTCTCCTTCCTCCTCCTTCTTCCTTTCCGGCACTCGGTCTCCCTCCTGGCGTGTCCGTGCACCACGCAAATACTGGCAACGGATGTCGTGGTTTCCTTTCGGCGTTATCTCTTCACAGAGAGAGGGGAGAGAGAGAAAAGAGAGAGAAAAGAGACAGAGACAGAGAGAATGAATGAATGAATGAATGAATGAATGAATCTTTATTTTCCAACGGTGAAGACATTAGCACTTTGGCCGACTTTGACACATCTGCCGTTGATCTAAGAGATACACAAACACATAGGCATATAAATGTTGCTATACTTAATACATGTATAATGTACAAGAAGAGCACAGCGTCAAACTGAGAGACACAACATCGCTCACATCTGTACGGAACGGAAGCGAGTAACACACACACACACACACACACACACACACACACACACACTAACACACACACTAACACCAAGAGAAAAACAACAACAAAACCCTAGCATGAATGCTACACATGAATGATTCAAGTGAAATTAACACAGAAAAGTAATGTTAAGATTTAAAACACAGATGTAAGAGACATAAAAAATAGCAAATAAGGGAAATAGGGAGAGAGAGAGAGACAGACAGACAGACAGGCAGACAGACAGACAGACAGACAGAGAGAGGGAGAGAGAGAGAGAGAGAGAGAGAGTAAACGAACAAAGTTTTATGCAATATACGACCATCAGCCATTTGAACAAACCAAGAGAAGAGAGAATAAAGAAAAAATAATCGTCATTGCCTTACACTCTGATTTCGTACATTTCATTTGCAATCTGACGCCTTTTCGAAGCTTTGTATGCATACAGAGATAACTTTGTTAACATAGTTTCATTTTTTTATGATGAGAAAAACAGACAACGTATAAATGAGGATGGGTTTACAACAGAAGTTCACATCACTGACATAAAACGGCACAACTCACACCGAAATATCACACAGTTCACAAAAGGACTCATACATCAAATAAAGTACTGCTGAGTCTTAAGAAAAGATAAAATTCCGAGAGAAAAAAATCCGTTACATAATTCAAAAGAAAGAAATAAAGAACATCTCTCTCTCTCTCTCTCTCTCTCTCTCTCTCTATATATATATATATATATATATATATATATATATAACATACAAAAAAACAACACAAAAACAAAAACAAAACAAACAAAAAACAAAACAAAAAACACCTGCTTTTAACAAAAACATGTCACACAACTCGCAAAAAATAAAATCATAGAATAAAATAAAATGAAATAAATTAAAAAAATAAAAATAGAGAGCGAAACTTCACATAACTCACACCAAAGAAATGTTACATGTTATTTGAAAAAACAAAACAAAACAACAACAACCAAATATTGGAAGTTGATCACGAAGCCCATTAATTGAACAAAACACGATGCCTTTATACCACGACACGAAAATCACAACATCAGAACCCCACAGAAGGGCGCTAAATATGTCATAAATCATGAGCATCAAGCGGCATTGACAAATAATCATAATTCAAATATTTCAAATATTCTACACCTTAATATTGACATGCGATGTAAATCACAAATTTATGATGCGCTGGTGTCACACACACACACACACACACACACACACACACACACACACAGGTTAATAAAAACAACAACAACAACACAACACTCTGTGATGCTGCATTAAATAGTTCGGATTTATTTATCAACCTTCTCCAATGTCAGTGACATGCCGTAAATCATCAATATTTTCACGTGCGGATCTGGCTGCAGGACGTTCCAGCACATCTTAATCCAATATATCACAGCACGTACAGTTATAACATGATAATGCCAAACCTTTTTTTTCGAAAAACACCGCACGAAAGGACGTTATATTAAAGAAGTGCTTATCAACAGAGCTGACAGAAAATGTTTTCGTTCACATGAAACAGGGACGACAAATGACAGATACATCTACTACACTAAGCTGCGAAGACACTACTACACAAAGCTATAAAGACACTACTACATTAAGCTGTGAAGACACTACTACACAAAGCTATAAAGACACTACTACATTAAGCTGTGAAGACACTACTACACAAAGCTATAAAGACACTACTACATTAAGCTGTGAAGACACTACTACACAAAGCTATAAAGACACTACCACATTAAGCTGTGAAGACACTACTACACAAAGCTAATAAAGACACTTCCACATTAAGCTGTGAAGACACTGCGAAATTAAGCTGTAAAGACACTGCTACACTACACTGAGCTATAAAGACACTACAACATTGAGCAATAAAGACACTACTAAATTAAGCTGTAAAGACACTATTACACTAAGCTGTAAGGACACTACTACACAAAACTATGAAGACACTACTACACAAAGCTATAAAGCCACTACTAATTTTGTTAAAAAAAAAAAAGAAAAAAAAAGTGCTCTCCCCTTGCCAGGGGATTTTGAGGGTTCGGGGGTAATAAATCACACAAAAAATTTCAAAGCTATGGGGGATACAGAAAGAAAGTAAACGTTTTTGTGAAGGAAAATAAGTGTAGATTCTGCTTCTGGGCTTTTTTTTCTCCCCCAATTAGGTTGATTGTATGTAACTGTTCAGGCATGTAAAGTCAATACTTTTTGTGCAACAAAAAAGTTTCCACCTCTACATAATGATATCTATAAAGAAAAGAAACAAAATACAGCTAGAAATAGCAAGCCTATTGTCAGATTATACCTGTACACGAAATTAAAACAGGCTACAGCTTTATGAAAACAAATCACAGCTTTTGCAGACACGTAAGTAAATCACTGTCCCAGTAATGACAAAGGTGGGTAAAGTCAATGTGAAAGGTCAATCACAGCCCCAGAAACTGAACTGGCAAGCTTTTTGACAGCAAAGAGCGTTTGCAAGTGAGAGGGTGAAGTTCGTTGATGACGTTCACTCCTTTCGAGTTGCACGTGGGCCGATTAAATTCCGGCTTGCCACCTCTTCAACAAGTCATCCCTCTGAGTCAGCGATAAAAAAAAAAGCGTTAAAAAAACAAAACAAAAAAACAAAACAAAAAACAGCACGTGTTTCACGGCCAGTGAAGGTTCAGAACTGCGTTTCGTGAAAATCGTGCGGCATTGGCGGTTGTCGATTGCCTTCTGTCTGCTCTAAAATGTGAGTTCACTCTTCCCAAAAGCCACGCCCCCTTGATGACCTCTGGCTGGCATTCGACCTATCATCTCACATCACTCTTCTCCCTCTCCTTCCCTTCTTCCAACACTGGCTGCACGAATTCTGTCAGTCATAGCCAGTTGTTAAAAAATGCTGTCTGATTGGATGGACGGACTGAATTACCATAAAATGGGCTGTTAGTATCATAACTGTCGTTGTCAATCACCTTCGTTTTCAAACCAATCATCAGACAAAAGAGATCCTTCTCCATCGCCAAAGCTGTCCATAATCACTAGCAGAGCTATCAGAATTGTGTAAATCTGCTGACTGTGACTATTTGCTTTACTGGACACAGTTTTCAATGCCTTTTTTTTTTTGCACATGATGCAGCCCCCTTTTCCACGTGCATATCACGTGGTCAGTTAGCAAATTATTATCGAGTAGAAAGAGGTGTTCTACCTGATGTAAATTCATTTAAATAGTATTTTTATAATCCAGACACATCAAACTAACTGTTCAGAGTCTGTTTATGTGAACTGAAGCAAACTCCAATGAAGGAAAAATCGGAACATATGCAGGACGTCAGTGGACGTCTTATAGGCACTATGGCAATACATTTTGTAGGACGTCAGCTGACGTCTTACAGGCACTGTACTGATTAAGAAACTACTACACTTAGCTATAAAGACACTACAACACTAAGCTGTTAAGACACGACTACATTAAGCTATAGACACTACTACATTAAGCTGTGAAGACAGTACTACACTAAGCTGTTACGACACTACTACACTAAGGTATAAAGACCCTACTACACTGAGCTATAAAGACACTCCTACATTAAGCTGTTAATACACTACTACACAAAGCTATAAAGCCACACTATACTAAGCTATAAAGACACTACTACATTAAGCTGTAAAGACACCACTACACTAAGCTGTTAAGACACTACTACACTGAGCTAATAAGACGCCATACTACATTAAGCAATAGATACTACTACAATAAGCTATGAAGACACTACAATACTAAGCTGTTAAGACACTACTACACTAAACTGTAAAGACTCCACTACATTAAGCTGTAAAGACGCAATCACACAAAGCTGTGAAGACAACACTAAACTAAGCTATAAAGACACTACTACACTAAGCTGTAAAGACACTACTACACTAGTCTATAAAGACACTACTACATTAAGATATACTGAAAAGACACTACTACACTAAGCTGTGAAGACATTACTACACTAAGCTGTTATATCACAACTACATTAAGCTGTGAAGACACTACTACACTAAGCTGTAAAGACACTACTACACTAAGTTGTGAAGACATTACTACACTAAGCTGTAAAAACAATACTACACTAAGCTGTAAAGACACTACTACACTAAGCTATGAAGACATTACTACGCTAAGCTGTGGAGACACTACAACACTAAGCTGTAAAGACATTACTACACTAAGCTGTAAAGACACTACTACACTAAGCTGTGAAGACATTACTACACTAAGCTGTAAAGACACTACTACACTAAGCTGTTATATCACTACTACATTAAGCTGTGAAGACACTGCTACACTAAGTTGTGAAGACATTACTACACTAAGTTGTGAAGACATTACTACACTAAGCTGTAAAGACACTACTACACTAAGCTGTGAAGACATTACTACACTAAGCTATGAAGACATTACTACGCTAAGCTGTAAAGACACTACTACACTAAGCTGTTATATCACTACTACACTAAGTTGTGAAGACATTACTACACTAAGTTGTGAAGACATTACTACACTAAGCTGTAAAGACACTACTGCACTAAGCTGTGAAGACACTACTACATTAAGCTGTAAAGACATTACTACAGTAATCTGTGAAAAATTACTACACTAAGCTGTTAAGATACAACTACACTAAGCTGTTAAGACACTACTACATTAAGCAACAGACACTACTACGTTACGCTGTACAGAAACGACTACATTAAGCTATAAAGACACTACTACACTAAGCTATAAAGATACTACTACGCCAAGCTGTTACGACACTACTACACTAAGCCACAAAGACACTACTACACTAAGCCACAAAGACACTACTACACTAAGCCACAAAGACACTACTACAATAAGCTGTAAAAACACCACTACACAAAACTGTTAAGACACCACTATCTTAAACTATAAAGCCACCACTACACTAAACTGTAAAGACACTAATACACAAAGCTATAACCACGCTACTACATAAAGCTGTTAAGACACCACTACACTAAGCTGTTAAGACACTACTACATTAAGCTGTAAAGACACATCTACATAAAGCTGTAAAGACACTACTACACTATGCTATAAAGACACTACTACACTAAACTATAAAAACATTACTACACAAGGCTATGAAGACACTACTACACTAGGCTATAAAGATACTACTACGCCAAGCTGTTACGACACTACTACACTAAGCCACAAAGACACTACTACACTAAGCCACAAAGACACTACTACACTAAGCCACAAAGACACTACTACGCTAAGCTATAAAGACACTACTACAATAAGCTGTAAAAACACCACTACACAAAACTGTTAAGACACCACTATCTTAAACTATAAAGCCACCACTACACTAAACTGTAAAGACACTAATACACAAAGCTATAACCACGCTACTACATAAAGCTGTTAAGACACCACTACACTAAGCTGTTAAGACACTACTACATTAAGCTGTAAAGACACTACTACATAAAGCTGTAAAGACACTACTACACTATGCTATAAAGACACTACTACACTAAACTATAAAAACATTACTACACAAGGCTATGAAGACACTACTACACTAGGCTATAAAGACACTAAAAATCAAACACGTACAAGCACGCACAAGCACACACACACATTCACCAACACACACACACACACACACACACACACACACACACACGCAAACAGCACAAATGACAACCTTGATTTGATAACCCCCATCCACGCCCCAACTCAACACAGTTCCTTGTCCACCACAACCACCACCATCCCGACCCCCACCCCCACCACCACTCCCACTCCCCTCCAGACTCTCCCACCACCACCACCCCACCACCACAACCCCCAACCACCCCACCCCCACCTCCCCGACCACCACCACCTCACCCCACCCCGTACCTCACCCCAAACCCCCTAAGTCCACAAACAGTGGTACATACATCAAAGTTATCTTCATGACGCAAAGCTTCCACCATTGTCACCCCCCCCCACGGCCCCCCTCCGCCCCCCCCCCCCCCCACACACACACCACCAACCCACCCTTCCATTCCTTCCAACATCTGCCGTGGTCTCAGAGGGTTCCAGATAAGACTTCACGTCACGGCAGACCACAGCGTCTGACCCGATTGAAGCACAAAACTGAATCTGGTTCCAGAGGAAAGAAAGGTCAACAAGACAGCAGGGTCTGACAAGGTGCGCTCTGTGGTGTGCTCATTAACAGTGGTGATGACGAGGATAATGGGGGTGGTGGATAGGGTGGTGGTGATGGTGATGATGGGGGTGATGAGAGGCGGGGGTGGGGAGTCCATCTTGTTGCCTGGCTTCAGCTGGGACCATTGTGGTAAGTTTGAGTGGTGTGTGTGTGGGGGGGGGGGGGGGGGGAAGGGGGGGTTTGTGGGTTTTTTTGTGAACATTCCAGGCTGTCTTTGTCTTTTTCGCTTTTTCCACGTCATGCTTTTCTTTGTTCTGTTGAAGGGATTGCAGTCGAGATATTTTTGCTGTGTCTGTATGCATGAACAATTCATTTACCTATTCATGCATGGCAAGAATGCGTTTAGATGGAAGTATTCATTCTTAGAACATAGACCAAGGTACAGCAGATATCTTATATGAACAGTTCTTAAAAAGATCACAGGTGAGTTCGAGGGCTTTTGATGGTTCAATTTAGTCTCTTTTAGTCACTTTTTCTTTTCTCTTTTTTCGCCCTTGCTTTTCTAGAAATCCGTTCAATTTCACTGATGGTAGAATTGTGTCCCAAAGACTGAACAGAAAACATTTTGAATCTGTTTGTATTAACTTAGGTAGACAGACAGAGACAGACAACGAGAGTGTGGTTAATTTTGAATCAGTTTGTTGTTTTACATTGGCACTGAGTGGGGGAGGCCCGTTCGTGTTTCTGATGAACTGAGGCCAGTAATTTGTCTGTCTCTCCTTGACAAGTGCGGAGACACTGTTGATCAGTGCATCAGGTATACACGCTGAAGTCTGTTGTATTAATTTATTTTGTTTTCTCAAAATGTTAAACTGTGATATTTCAAAATATATTGATAAATGTAGGGCATTGTGCTTGTAATAATACATGATGACCACAAACATGATCAGTAGTAGTAGTAGTAGTAGTAGTAGTAGTAGTGTGTGGTTCGTCCGTCGGGATCGACGAGGACCATCTAGTCATCCTGGGGGTGGGTGGGTTGGGCTTTGTTGGTGCGCAGATAACTGGTCAGGCCAATTCGCGCCCGGAAGGTTCTGACGCAGTGTGGACAGGGGATGGTGGCGGCTGTCGGGGACTTGCTGGCCCTGCTTTTCCTGGCCTGTCTGCGTTGCTCTGCTGCAGCGATTCTGTTGGCCTCACAGAATTTGGCGCCTTTGTGGACAGCTGAACGCCACTTTGGTCTGTCCATTGCATTCAGCTCCCATGTGTAGTGGCTGATGCTGAAGGCCTTCAGAGAAGCTTTCAGAGTGTCTTTGAAGCGTTTCTTTTGGCCTCCATGGGAGCGCTTGCCATGTTGGGGTTCGCCGTACAGCACTTTCTTGGGGAGCCGGTGGTCTGGCATGCGAACTACATGGCCAGCGCAGCTGGGCCTGCATCAAGATGGTGTAGATGCTGGGCAAGTTTGCACGAGTGAGCACCTCTGTGTCAGCGATCTTCTCTTGCTACTTTATGCCGAGAAGTTTTCTGAGGCTGGTGGTGTGGAAGTGGTTCAGCTTTTTGGCGTGGCGTTTGTAGACCGTCCATGATTCACATCCATAGAGCAGTGTGGCGAGAACTATGGCCTTGTATACTTTGAGCTTCGTCTCCAGGGTGATGCCTCTTCTGTTCCAAACGTTCTTATGGAGTCTGCCGAAGGCAGTGCTGGCTTTGGCGAGTCTGGCATTCACCTCGTCGTCGATGACAACTGTGCGAGAGAGTGTACTGCCCAGGTATGTGAACTTGTCCACCGCGTTCAGTCGTTGCCCGTTGATGAAGATGTTTGGTTCAACGTAAGTCTTTCCTGGAGCTGGCTGGTGCATCACCTCAGTCTTCTTTGTGCTGATTGTGAGGCCAACGTTGTCACAGGCAGCAGAGAACTTGTCGACGCTGTGTTGCATATCAGCTTCGGAGGCAGCGTTGAGAGCGCAGTCATCAGCAAACAGGAAGTCGTTGACGGTGTCTGTCCTCACCTTGGTTTTTGCTTGAAGCCTCCTGAGGTTGAAGAGTGAGCCATCTGTGCGGTACCTGATGCCAATGCCTACGTCAGCGTCTCTGAAGGCATCTGTCAGCATGGCTGAAAACATGAGACTGAACAGGGTGGGGGCAAGAACACACCCTTGCTTGACTCCGTTGGAGACAAGGAATGGTTCTGAAGTCTCTCCGTTGTCTTGGACTCGGGCCAGCATCCCATCATGTAGTTGCCGTATGATGGTGATGAACTTTCTGGGACATCCGTACTTCGCCATGATTCTCCAAAGGCCATCTCTGCTAACAGTATCGAAGGCCTTGGTCAGATCGACATAGGTGGAGTAAAGGTTAGCGTTATGTCCCTGACACTTCTCCTGGAGCTGCCTAGCAGCAAACACCATGTCGATAGTCCCGCACACTGGCTCTCTGGTAGGAGACCTTGCTCAAGGTGCGCTATGAGACGGTTGAGTAGCACTCTGGCCAGAGTCTTGCCTGCGACGGACAGCAGGGATATTCCACGATGGTTGTCACAGGCCTGACGATTTCCTTTGCGCTTGTACAGGTGTATGATGGAAGCGTCTTTGAAGTCCTGTGGAACTGCCTCATGCTGCCAGATGAGCTGGAACAGCTGATGAAGCTTCTCAGTCAGCGCCATACCACCTTCTTTGTAGACCTCAGCTGGAATGGAGTCTGTGCCAGGGGCTTTGCCATTGGATAGCAGACGGATAGCTTTCTGGGTCTCCTCCAAAGTTGGAATGGCATCCAACGACTCACTGACTGGCACCTGGGGGAGTCAGTCGATGGCTTCATCATTGATGGTGGAAGGGCGGTTCAGTACGCTGTCAAAGTGTTCAGCCCATCTCTCAAGGATCCCGTCCTTGTCAGTGATCAGGGTGAAACCATCAGCACTGAGGAGTGGAGCAGATCCGGAGGTGTTTGGACCGTAGACTTCTTTCAGGCCGTTATAGAAGTTCTTCATGTCGTTCCTGTCTGCAAAGCCCTGGATCCCATCAGCTTTGTTGCTCAACCAGGAATCCTGCATCTGCCGCAGCTTCTGCTGGATGGTGCTGCGTGCGATCTTCAGTATGTCTTTCTTTGACTGTGACTTGGGATCTTCAATGTGGGCTCTGTAGGCTTGGCGTTTGTCTTCCAGCAGCTGCTTGATCTCAGTGCAGTTCTCATCAAACCAGTCTTTGTGCTTCCTGGCAGAAGGCCCAAGGCACTCCATGGCAGTGTTGTACACCGTCTCATGCAGTGCGCCCCATGCTGCCTCCACATTCTGGTTGTCCAGCACGGTGGACTCAAGGCGTTCCTCCAGGGTGTCAGCAAAGCTCTGCTTGATGTTGCCTAGCTCCAGCTTGTTGACATTCAGGCGTTTGGGTGCTTTCATGCCCTGAGGCCGTCTCTTGGGCTGGATGCGGAGGTTGAGTTTGGAGACGATAAGGCGGTGGTCTGCCCAGCACTCAGCGCCGCACATGGCCCTCGTGACTCGTACGTCCTGCCTGTCCCTCTTCCTGACAATGACAAAGTCGATGAGATGCCAATGCCCAGAGCGAGGATGCATCCATGACGTCCTGTTACGGGTAGGGAGGCAGAAGATGGTGTTTGTGATAAGAAGGTTGTGCTCGGCACATGTCTGGAGAAGTAGTTGACCATTGCTGTTACAGTTACCAACCCCGTGCTTCCCAATCACGCCTTCCCAGGAGGTGCTGTCACAGCCAACTCTCGCGCTAAAGACACCAAGAATGATGAGCTTGTCTGCGTTGGGAACAGTGGTGATGACAGCATTCAGGTCCTCGTAGAACTTGTCCTTGATCTCATCCGGTTGGTCATAGTGGGCGCGTAGGCGCTGACAGTGGTGGTAAACTTCTTCCCGTTGCATAAAGGGAGTTTCATCGTCATCAGGCGATCGTTCACTCCTTTCGGGGGGCCAGCCAGCTTGCCAACAAGGGTTGTCTTCACTGGGTCCCCGTCAGCCGCGGTATGCTGACTAGGGTGGTGTGGAGCAGGCAATGTTTAGGGCACCTTTTCTAGCCCCTTCCTCATGCCATGGAGGTGAGCAGTGCTGTCCTGAAGAGGGCTGCTCAGTCGCTCAGGGGGCTGCCGATCTCCACCGCTGCTCCAGTCGGTGAAAAACGACCCTATGGCCTGAGCCGTCTGTGTGCAGGTCCGCGGCTACGACTGCCAGTGTACCCACACCTGTCGCTTCGTCGCTCGCCTGTCGCCACAGGGCTTGGGGAAAATGATGGTATGGGATGAAGGATGACTGATGACTTGCGCGATGACTTTGTTTATAGTGAGGAGGAGTTGAGCACCGTCGACCTCACTCTCTTGTCCGAGACCGTCTGTATCCAGTGGCAAGACGAGGTCAAGACGACTGGAGATGGAAACGGATGCAGTGGATGACCAGGATGTCCTATGTGCCTCATCCTGCCCTTAGCACTCCACAGTGCTCTGCTGCAACCACCTTCCTCTCCGTTGAACCATGAAGGTTTCTTCCGCAGACTCTGCCGGATCCAGTCTTCACATGCTTTGGTAGACAAGCCCTAACTCACCGACGGTTTGAGACCTGTCGGCTACCCTCACCTAGTTTAGCCAGCCTGTCAAAGCCGTTGCCCCGGGGTTGGGCGCTGCCGCACGCTAGCAGCTTCTAGGACCCATAGGTGAGAGCTGGGTGCCGGTGGGGACCAATAGAGGACGAACCACTCCCGGAAGAGCGTGACAACCCCCCCTCTAGAGGTACTACTCCTCCCGTGCACCCCCTAACAGTAGTAGTAGTAGTAATAGGTAGTTCCCCATTTATATTACAATGGGCTCTAAGCGCCTAACATGAAACAATTCATACATAATTGTGCATAATTACATACTTCTCCACATGAAAAAACGACACATTTCTGTTTATCTGTACACCAAGACAATACTACAAATTGCAGATATGGACAATCACACACACACACACACACACACACACACACACACACAGACACAGACACACACACACACACGCGCGCGCGCGGGAGAGAGAGAGAGAGAGAGAGAGAGAGAGAGAGAGAGAGAGAGAGAGAGAGCCAAAAATATCCTACACAAGCACACACGCGCACACACACTCTCGCGCACACAAACACGCTCGCGCACACAAACACCCCCCCCCCCCCTCCACAGACACACACAACATGATAATTTTAGTGGAAGGTAAAGTGGGGTGGGTAGGAGAAAGAAGAATACAAACAAACAATTATTAGCAATGCTTCATCACACCCAAGCCCTGTTTGAACAGGTGGGTTTTCACGTTTGTTTTGAAAGAGGACAGCGTTGGAAAGTGACGGAGATCCAAAGAAAGAATTCCAGACAGAAGGTGTTTGATACTGAAAAGCCCTTTGACCAAATGTCTTTGAGGTTTCGAGGACTGTTTTTCAACAGAAGACTTGAGAAAACGGGAAGGGGTGTAAACATATGAAGGACAGACGATAAGTAAGGTGGGAACGCAAGAATGCAAGAATTTTATTGTATCGGCCATATGACCCGTTACAACAGATCGTGCGGACAATGTCAGAGTGAACCTTTGTTATAGTAGACTATGAACATAAAAAAAGAAAAAAAGAATTAACGACGTCGGTTTTCATAATAAATGTATCTTCCAATGTCATGGAGGTAATGCTCGTCTTGCATCAAATGCTGAAACCTCGTCATCGACGGATAAAGCGTGTATTTTTTAGGAATATACTTCTGTCTTAAGTCATTCAATTCTGTGCAGTGGAAAAGAAAATGCAGTTCCGTTTCTATAGTATTGTGGCAGAATGAACATATGAGGTCTTGCTCTGATACAACAAGTAAGGTGGGAGAGATCATTCAAAGTGGTGATAAGCCATTATGGCAGTTTTGTGCTGAATTCCTTTCAAAGTGGTGGTAAGCCATTATGGCAGTTTTGTACTGAATTCCTTTCAAAGTAGCGATGAGCCATTATGGCAGTTTTGTACAGAATTCCTTTCAAAGTGGTGATAACCCATTATGGCAGTTTTGTTCTGAATTCCTTTCAAAGTAGCGATAAGCCATTATTGCAGTTTTGTACAGAATTCCTTTCAAAGTGGCTATAAGCCACTATGGCAGTTTTGTTCTGAATTCCTTTCAAAGTAGCGATAAGCCATTATTGCAGTTTTGTACAGAATTCCTTTCAAAGTGGCGATAAGCCATTATGGCAGTTTTGTACAGAATTCCTTTCAAAGTAGCGATAAGCCATTATGGCAGTATTGTACAGAATTCCTTTCAAAGTGGTGATAAGCCATTATGGCAGTTTTGTACAGAATTCCTTTCAAAGTAGCGATAAGCCATTATGGCAGTATTGTGCTGAATTCCTTTCAAAGTAGCGATAAGCCATTATGGCAGTATTGTGCTGAATTCCTTTCAAAGTGGTGATAAACCATTATGGCAGTATTGTGCTGAATTCCTTACAAAGTGGTGATAAGCCATTGTGGCAGTATTGTGCTGAATTCTGTACTGGATGTGTACGCAGTGATGTTGGCATAAAAGTGGGGTAACGTGATCCTTTTGTAACTTTCTGAAAATGATTCTTGCAGCATTGTTCTCCTCCTTCTTCTTCGTTCATGGGCAGCAACTCCAACGTTCACTCATATGTTCACGAGAGGGCTTTTACGTGTATGGCCGTTTTTACCCCTCCATGTAGGCAGCCATACTCCGTTTTGTGGGGTGTGCATGCTGGGCGTGTTCTTGTTTCCATAACCCACCGGACGCTGACATGGATTATAGGATCTTTAACGTTAGTATTTGATCTTTTGCTTGCGTATACACACGAAAGGAGTTCAGATCTCCACCCTTTACCAACCAGGCTTCGTTCCCGAGATTCGAACGCGGGACCCTCAGATTGAAAGTCCAATGCTTTAACCACTCGGCTACTGCGCCCGTCGCAGCATTGTTCAAAATCATTTGAAGGCGTGACAAAAAAATCAGAAGGCAGATCAGCAAATAGTGAATTGCAGTAGTCAAACAAGCCGAGTGGTTGCTTCAATAATTAGATACGGTCGAATGATACGGATTTTCCTCAGTTGGAAGTTTTACATACATTACTGACATGGCCGGGCATGGACAGAGCTTAATTAAAAAAAAAAAAAAAAAAAAAAAAGCACCCAGGTGTCTGACAGAATTTTGAAGGCTGATATCAACATTACAGACAGCCAAGGTGTCGTTTGAATAGTGACAAAGTGTAGTAGTAGAAGCGTTTTCTTCTTCTTCTTCTTCTTCTTCCTCATCACCATTATCATCATCATTATTATAACTCATTATTATCATTATTATCATTGTCATTATCATCATCATAATCACCATCCTCATCAGTAGTAATCGTCGTAGTAATAGTAGTAGTGTCGTTATTACTATTATCATCATCATCATCATCATCATCATCATAGTAATCATCATCATCATCATCAGCTCTGGCAGTATTATCGTCACCACCACCACCACCACCACCACCACCACCACCTCCACCATCTCCATCACCACTACCACCACCATCATCACCACCATCATCACCACCACCACATTCACCACCACCATCATCACAATCAACACCACCACCACCACCATCGCCACCACCATCACCATTACCACCACCACCTCCACCATTACCACCACAACCACCACCATCACCACCACCACCATCATCACCATCACCACCACCATAACCACCATCACCACCACCATCACCATTACCACCACCACCTCCACCATTACCACCACCGCCATCACCATCATCACCACCACCACATCACCACCACCATCTTCACCACCTCAACCACCACCATCACCATCACCACCACCACCTCCAACACCACCACCACCACCACCACCTCCAACACCACCACCACCTCCAACACCACCATCACCACCACCACCTCCAACACCACCACCACCACCTCCAACACCACCATCACCACCACCACCTCCAACACCACCACCCCCTTCAACACCACCATCACCATCACCACTACCACCTCCAACACCACCACCACCATCACCACCACCTCCAACACCACCACCACCAACATCACCACCATCACCACCACCACCACAACAGTCACCACCACGTCTGACACACTGTCCCAACACAAGGAGCGGAGTTCCACACCCCGGCCACCCCCCCGGTCCAGGTGCTGGCTCTAAACGTGTCCTCCCCGCTGACCATCCCCGGACAGCTGACGGTCCACAGGCTGGAGGCAAGGGTGGTGCAGCCCCTGCCCGCTGATGTCCTGCTGCACTTCGTCCTCCAGGCCAACTCCAGCTTCGGCCCGGACTTCCCCAAGACCTACCCCTGCTTTCCTGGACAAGGGGGGTCTTGGTGAGTGAGTCTGTGTGTGTGTGTGTGTGTGTGTGTGTGTGTGTGTGTGTGTTCCTCAAGACCTAACCCTGCGTTTCTGGTCAAGAGGGGTCTTTGTGAGTGTGTGTGTGGGGTGGTGAGTGTGTGGGGGTGGGGTTGAGTGTGTGTGTGTGTGTGTGTGTGTGTGGTGAGTGTGTGTGTGGGGTGGTGAGTGTGTGTGTGTGGGGTCGTGAGTGTGTGTGTGTGTGAGGTGGTGAGTGTGTGCGTGTGGGGTGATGAGTGTGTGGGGGTGGTGGTGAGTGTGTGTGTGGGGTGGTAAGTGTGTGTCTGTGGGGTGGTAAGTGTGTGTGATGGTGAGTGTGTGGGGGTGGTGGTGAGTGTGTGTGGTGGTGGTGGTGAGTGAGTGTGGAGGTGGTGGCGAGTGTGTGTGTGTGGGTGGTGGTGGTGAGTTTGTGTGGGATGGTGAGTGTGTGTGGGGGTGGGGGTGGTGAGTGTGTGTGCGGAGGTTGGTGTGTGTGCGGGGTGTGTGTGTGGGGGGGAGGGGTTGAGTATGTGTGAGGAGGGTGGTGAGAGCGTGTGCGGGGCGGGACGGGGGCGGGGGGTAAGGGGTGGCGTGGTGGTGGCGAGTGTGTGTGTGTGTGTGCGTGCGTGTGTGTGCGTACGTGCGTGCGTGTGTGTGTGTGTGTGGTGTGTGTATGCATGCATGCGTCCATGTGTGTGTGTGTGTGTATGTGCGGTGGTGGTTGTGGTGTGTGAGTGTGTGTGTGTGTGTGTGTGTGTGTGTGTGTGTGTGTGATAGTGAGTGTGTTTGTGTGTGTGATGGTGAGTGTGTGTATGTGTGTGTGATGATGATGAATGCGTGTGTGTGTGTGATAGTGGAGGGTGGGGTGGTTGGTGTGTGTGGAGGGTAGGGTGGTGGGTGTGTGTGGAGGGTGGGGTCTTGGTGAGTGTGTGTGGAGGGTGGGGTGGTGAGTGTGTGTGGTGGGTGAGGTCTTGGTGGGTGTGTGTGGTGGGTGAGGTCTTGGTAGGTGTGTGTGGAGGGTGGGGTCTTGGTGGGTGTGTGTGGTGGGTGGGGTCTTGGTGGGTGTGTGTGGAGGGTAGGGTCTTGGTGGGTGTGTGTGGTGGGTGAGGTCTTGGTGTGTGTGTGTGGAGGGTAGGGTCTTGGTGGGTGTGTGTGGTGGGTGGGGTCTTGGTGGGTGTGTGTGGTGGGTGGGGTCTTGGTGGGTGTGTGTGGAGGGTAGGGTCTTGGTGGGTGTGTGTGGTGGGTGAGGTCTTGGTGTGTGTGTGTGGAGGGTAGGGTCTTGGTGGGTGTGTGTGGTGGGTGAGGTCTTGGTGTGTGTGTGTGGAGGGTAGGGTCTTGGTGGGTGTGTGTGGTGGGTGGGGTCTTGGTGGGTGTGTTGGTGTGTGTGTGTGGAGGGTGGGGTCTTGGTGGGTGTGTGTGGTGGGTGGGGTCTTGGTGGGTGTGTGTGGTGGGTGGGGTCTTGGTGGGTGTGTGTGGTGGGTGGGGTCTTGGTGGGTGTGTGTGGAGGGTGGGGTCTTGGTGGGTGTGTAGATGGATGAATGTCGTGTTGTGTGCGAGTTCCCCAAGGCCTACCCCTGTCATGTAAGTGTGTGTTTTGTTGTGTTGTGTCGTGTTGTGTAGTGTTGTGTAGTGTAGTATAGTGTAGTGTGGTGTAGTGTTTTGCTGTGCTGTGCTGTGCTGTGCTGTGCTGTGCTGTGCTGTGCGGTGCTGTGTTGTGCTGTGCTGTTCGTGCTGTGTTGTGTTGTGCTGTGCTGGTCTGTGCTGTGCTGTGCTGTGCTGGTCTGGTCTGTGCTGGTCTGTGCTGGTCTGTGCTGTGCTGTGCTGGTCTGTGTTGTGTTGTGTTGACCTGTGCTGTGCTGTGCTGGTCTCTGCTGTGCTGTGCTGTGCTGGTCTGTGTTGTGTTGTGCTTGTCTGTGTTGTGTTGTGCTGTATTGTGCTGGTCTGTGTTGTGTTGTGCTGGTCTGTGTTGTGTTGTGTTGACCTGTGCTGTGCTGTGCGTGCTGGTCTGTGTTGTGTTGTGTTGGTCTGTGCTGTGCTGTGCTGGTCTGTGTTGTGTTGTGTTGGCCTGTGCTGTGCTGTGCTGTTCTGTGCTGTGCTGTGTTGTGCTGGTCTGTGCTGTGCTGTGCTGGTCTGTGCTGTGTTACACCTTCCCCCTAGAAACGACACACAGAAGACACCAACAGGACAAGGACATGGGTTCCAGACATGGTGACATGCACACCAACGTGGACACACCTGCTGCACCAACACCGGGTCACAGTGCCACGCATACCTGTGAACGCACTCGCGCGCTTGTAAGCACGCACACACACACACACACGCACGCACACTCAAATGCACACACCGGCGAACACACTCGCGCGCACAAAAGAAGACACGAACTCATACGCGCACACACACATAGACAAGCGCACGTGCGCGGTCGAGCGCGCGCGCACGCATGACTAAAGCTATCCTAAAATCCCCCCCCCCCCCCCCCCCCCACCCCCTGCTCTCTCTCTCTCTGTGATGGTAGTGGTCATTAGTACACCCTTACAGAAGTGTTGTTTTCTAACTCTTCTCTCTTTCCAACGCCCATCCCCCTCTCTCCCCACCCCCACCAGTGCCTACAAGCTCTGTGACCTACTGACCTTGACCCCGGACGCCTCATCCATCAGACGGCAGATCGTGAATGCCCTCATGGGCGCAGGCTTGAGCCCCGGGTGTCCAGTCTCCTCCCCCTCCCTCTCCCCATCCTCCAGCTCCGCTGCCTCCGCCGTGACGATAGCTCTCAGTGACGTCACGCTCGACATTCCCAGTATGCTCCACACCCCCATGGACACGTTCATCAACACTGTGAGTTGTATAACTGTATGTGGTGTGGTGTGGTGTGGTGTGGTGTGTGGTGTGGTGAGGCATCCCGAAGCCTGATGAATCAAAACAGCACATAACTAACTGGAGACCTATCTCATCATTAAATGTTTTATATAAGATAGGAGCATAGCAAATAGGGTTAAACAGATTCTTCCAAAATTAATTAGTGAGGATCAGACGGGATTCATAGCAAACAGGTACATTGGCGATAACATAAGATTGATGTAACATCTGATCTGCTATCTAGACAAGAAACGTCAACCAGGTCTCTTACTTTGTTTAGATTTTGAAAAAAAGCTTTCGACTCTTCAGATTGGCAATTTTTGTTCAAAGTTTTGAAAGCATACGGGTTTGGGCAAAACATACAAAAGTGGATAAAAACATTTTATGAAAATATAAAGTCAGCAGGGGTAGTCAATGGACAAATATCCAACTGGTTTTCAGTAGAAAGAGGATGTAGACAGGGAGACCCACTTTCCCCTTACTTATTCATTTTATGTGTCGAAATATTAGCAATCATGATTAGAGAAGATAATGATGTAAAAGGCATAATGATAAACAATAACGAGCATAAGATTTCTCAGTTCGCAGAAGATGCACAGTTAATGAACAACGGAGATAAAATGTCATTTGAAAGATCCATTTATTTGGTTGATAAATTTGGAAAAGTTTCATGGCTATTCATAAATGCAGGCAAAACACAAGCAGTATGGTTAGGATGCAAAACGAATTCTAAGATAAGATATATGCAGCATTTAAACATAAAATGGAATCCAGAAAAAATAAGATACTAGGGGTATGGTTCACAAATAACATTAAAGATTGTGAAAAAGTCAATTACGCAGAAAAAATAACAGAAATAAAAGCGCTTTTCAATGTTTGGATGAAAAGAAGTATAACTCCTCTTAGTAGAGCTTCAGTATTAAAACCACAAATCCTAAGTTGATACATCTCTGGATTCTACTGCCAAACCCACCAGACGATTTTATGAACAATCTTCAGATAATGTATTTTAAATTTATATGGAACGGTAAACGAGAAAAAATCAGTAGAAAGACAGCAACGAAAAACATTGAAATAAAGGTTTGAATATTCCAGATATTAGAACATATATAGAAGCACTTGAACGTACATGGATTAGAAAGTTTACAAAAGAAAAACATAAATGGAAGAATATCACTATAGAATTATGTCCCCCCCCCCTTTTTTTTAAACTGAATTAGAAAAATATGGCTCTGGTTACACTTTGAATAAAATTGATAATAATCCTTTCTGGAGACATGTATTCATGGCATACAACCACTTTAGTAAATGTGTAAAACCGACATCGATAACCGAGTTATTTTCTGAACCAATATTTTATAATGAAAACATTAGAATAGAAAACAACACTATTAAGTATAGAAATTGGATAAACAAGGGAATATATCGCATTGCACCCTTTGTAAACAATGATGGGAATTTTCTTGCGCAAAACGAATTTAACAGAAAATGTGGAATCAATGCACATATTCTAAGTTTCAATGGATGTTTACTAGCCATTAAGAAGTGTATACAAGAAACGGAATTAAACATATCAGAAAACACAACGCACGATATTCCCTCAGCGTTAAAAATTATATACTCTGTACCTAAAGGAACCAGGCCATACTACGATATTTTATTATGTGACAATAAGCTTCCCAACGGCTGTCTAAAGTGGTCGGAAAAACTAGGATTATATATTTGGTGGAAAAAAGTGTTTGAAAAAATACAGAAAATAGATGACATAAAGCTGAAATGGTTACAATTACGTATCGTACACAGAATTCTTGGAACGAAAGTTATCCTGAAAGAAATGGGGCTAGTAAATGACAATCATTGTGACTTCTGTATGGAAGCAAAGGATTATATTGAACGCATTTTCTGGGGATGTAATAACACAAAACTATTTTGGCAAAAATTCGAAAAGCTGTTCAAAGAAAAAAAGTAGTGTGTACAAACATAAGAATAACAGAAAATATAGTATTATGTGGTATAGCCGAAAACATGCCCACAGAGTCCGTGTTTGACTTTTTAATACTCATTGGTAAAATGTATATTTACAGGTGCAAAATGGAAAAGAGCACACCGAAAAAAAAAACACTGCCTATTTTCGCGATACAAAATTGAAGAACATAACGCAAGAATGTCATGGACATTAAATGACTTTAAAATAAAATGGTCACCCTACATGAAAATAAATCAAGAATCTACCAAGAACTGCTACAATTAAGGTAAAAAGTGTTTATAAACCCGATCAGAAAATGTGTTAAATATTTTGACGGTTGCCTCTACGGGTGAAATAATCACCTGTCGTTAGCATTTTTGTTTTCACTTGACTCTGTGTGTGTGTGTGTGTGTGTGTGTGTGTGTGTGTGTGTGTGTGTTGTGACACGATGGTTTTTTGTTTGTTTTTGAGTTGTTTTTTCCCCATATTTCTAGTATTTGTGCACACGTTAAGATATTTACAAATGAAACATTCTGAGTGGCATAGATATCTTATCTCATATTTGATGACATATAAACATGATGTATCTCTATATACATTTACTCACATTTGTATTGCCTGGAATACTTTACATGTGTCATTATATTTTGCTTTTATCGTGTTTTCATCCGTTTGGTCATTTCCCCCTTTCTTTTACACGTATTTGTGTCAATTTTCTATGTCATAAAAAATGGAACTTAAAAACACTTAAAAAAAGAAAAAGAAAAAAAGGAAGAAAATGATGATGATGACGATGATGATGACGACGACGACGATGATGATGACGACGATTATTATGATTATGGTGACAAAGATGACGATAACGATAATGATAACGACGACGACGACAATGATGATGATGATGATGATGATGATGATGATGATGATAATGATGATGATGGTGATGATGATGATGATTACGATGGTGATGATGATGACGATGATGATGTTGATGATGATGATATTGATGACGATGATGACGATGATGATGTTGATGATGATGATAATGATGACGATGGTGATGATGATGACGATGATGACGATGGTGATGATGATGATGATGATGACGACGACGATGATGATGATGATGACGACGTGTCCAGAACAACTACTACCTGACGGCCAGACTGGTGGCGGGGGGACAGACTCTGGGCTGTGTCAGGATGTTGACGCCAGTCCGCAGGGTCTGCCAGGGATGGCTGTGTCCCCAGAGTGAGGACCAGGCCATCCACTTCCTGACGGCGGGCAGATAGACACACACACACACACACACACACACACACACACACACACACACACACACACACACACACACACACACACGGAAAAGTTTCAGTTTCAAGGTGTCAATAAAAGCATGCGGTCTGATCTTCATTCTGTTCCGATTCCGCTGAAAACCCACACTAATAAAACAGGGAACAGAGAGGATTATGTGTCTTTGGCCATGCCTGTGTCTATTTCTATGTCTGTGTCCGTCAGTCTGTCTGTTCGCGTATGTCTGCCTGTGTGTCTATGTTTGTGCCTATATCTGCTTCTGTGTTTGTGTCGTCTGTCCGTGTCTATGTCTGTGCCTGTCTGCCTGTGTCCGTGTCTGTGGCTGTGTCGACGTGTCTGTATATTTGTCTATGTCTGTGTTTATGTCTATGTCTGTGTCTGTGTGTTATCTGTGGTGTTTTTTTTTCTGGTTCTTTTTTTTTATAGATAACTTCCCGTACCGGTTGTCTGTTGAGGGCTGGCTGAAGTAAAGTATTGTGTGCGTACTCCGTTACTCTCGCTTCATTCATTCATTCATTCATTCATTCTCTCTCTCTCTCTCTCTCTCTCTATATATATATATATATATATATATCCCTCTCTCTCTTTCTCTTCTCTTTTCTCTCTTTTCCTGTGCGTGTGCATCTGTTTCTCTATCTCTGTCTGTTTGTCTGTGTTTGTCTGTATCCCTCTATCTCTCTGTCATTCTTAATAAAGACATGATATGTCAGAGTGTATAGAACGCGAGGTTAAAGAAGAAGAAGAAGCCTTCAAAGTCAGTAACATCCTCATGACTTCCGTGTTGAGGAAGGGGAGGGGGATGGGCTGGAACGAAAGAACGAGAGAAAGAGAGATAACGAGAGAAAGAGAGAGAACGAGAGAGAGAGAGAGAGAGAGAGAGAGGGAGAGAGAGAGAGAGAGAGAGAGAGAGAGAGAGAGAGAGAGAGAGAGAGAGAACGAACAGACGAACGAATATGTTTTAATGAACTTTGGCTATAGACCACAATTCAAAACCAGGGGACTCGGGGTGGGTTTGGGAAGGGGTATTATAATACTTGAAAAGCTATCACACAATATTATACTGATCATGGACCTGACATTTTACTTAATTATGTCTGAGTAGATGGTTTCTCCTTTTGATCGCATGGAAAATACATTTTGATACTTGGCAATTTCTCTGCTCGAAGAAGCAGAAGAAGAAGAAGAAGAACAACAACAACAACAACGAGGGGCAGGAGGAGCAGAAAGAGGAAGATGGAAAACGTACACCCCCACAACATACAGACACAGATACAGCAACACTTCAGACAGGCTCACAGATACAGCAACACTTCAGACAGGCTCACAGATACAACAACACTTCACACAGACTCACAGATACAACAACACGTCAGACAGGCTCACAGATACAACACTTCAGACAGGCTCACAGATACAACACTTCAGACAGGCTCACAGATACAGCAACACTTCAGACAGACATAGATACAGCAACACTTCAGACAGGCTCACAGATACAGCAACACTTCAGACAGACTCACAGATACAGCAACACTTCAGACAGGCTCACAGATACAGCAACACTTCAGACAGACTCACAGATACAGCAACACTTCAGACAGACTTACAGATACAGCAACACTTCAGACAGGCTCACAGATACAACACTTCAGACAGGCTCACAGATACAACACTTCAGACAGGCTCACAGATACAGCAACACTTCAGACAGGCTCACAGATACAGCAACACTTCAGACAGACTCACCGATACAGCAACACTTCAGACAGGCTCACAGATACAGCAACACTTCAGACAGACTCACAGATACAGCAACACTTCAGACAGACTCACAGATACAGCAACACTTCAGACAGACTCACAGATATAACAACACTTCAGACAGACTAACCGATACAGCAACACTTCAGACAGACTCACAGATACAGCAACACTTCAGACAGACTCACAGATACAGCAACACTTCAGACAGACTCACAGATACAACAACACTTCAGACAGACTCACAGATACAACACTTCAGATAGGCTCACCGATACAGCAACACTTCAGACAGACTCACAGATACAACAACACTTCAGACAGACTCACAGATACAGCAACACTTCAGACAGGCTCACAGATACAGCAACACTTCAGACAGGCTCACAGATACAGCAACACTTCAGACAGGCTCACAGATTCAACACTTCAGACAGGCTCACAGATACAGCAACACTTCAGACAGGCTCACAGATACAGCAACACTTCAGACAGGCTTACAGATACAACAACACTTCAGACAGGCTCACAGATACAGCAACACTTCAGACAGGCTCACAGATACATCAACACTTCAGACAGGCTAACCGATGCAGCAACACTTCAGAGAGACTCACCGATACAGCAACACTTCAGACAGACTCACAACAGACTCACAGATACAGCAACACTTCAGACAGGCTCACAGATACAGCAACACTTCAGACAGGCTCACAGATACAGCAACACTTCAGACAGGCTCACAGATACAGCAACACTTCAGACAGGCTCACAGATACAGCAACACTTCAGACAGACTCACCGATACAGCAACACTTCAGACAGGCTCACAGATACAGCAACACTTCAGACAGACTCACAGATACAGCAACACTTCAGACAGACTCACAGATATAACAACACTTCAGACAGACTAACCGATACAGCAACACTTCAGACAGACTCACAGATACAGCAACACTTCAGACAGACTCACAGATACAGCAACACTTCAGACAGACTCACAGATACAACAGCACTTCAGACAGACTCACAGATACAACACTTCAGATAGGCTCTCCGATACAGCAACACTTCAGACAGGCTCACAGATACAACACTTCAGACAGACTCACAGATACAGCAACCCTTCATACAGACTCACAGATACAACACTTCAGATAGGCTCACCGATACAGCAACACTTCAGACAGGCTCACCGATACAGCAACACTTCAGACAGACTCACCGATACAGCAACACTTCAGACAGGCTCACAGATACAGCAACACTTCAGACAGACTCACAGATACAGCAACACTTCAGACAGACTCACAGATACAGCAACACTTCAGACAGACTCACAGATACAACAGCACTTCAGACAGACTAACCGATACAGCACCCCTTCATACTGACTCACAGATACAGCAACACTTCAGACAGACTCATAGATACAGCAACACTTCAGACAGGCTCACAGATACAGCAACACTTCAGACAGACTCACAGATACAGCAACACTTCAGACAGACTCACCGATGCCCATTCCATTTGTCTTGGCGGCAGTTGCAGGCTGGCGAGAGACGTCAGGAAGCCAGGTGATCCCTCAGGAAACTCTCAGCCAGAACCTGGCTTCATGAAGAAGAAGAAGAAGAAGAAGAAGAAGAAGAAGAAGAAGAAGATTGATTGATTGAATCTTTAGTGGGTAAAGAATTAGGCGCAGTAAAGGCCTTTTTACGATTCTGCCCATTTAACGACACAAAACATAAAAATAAACAAGACATAAAACATAGAAATTAAGAAATAAAATAAGATAATTAGAACGATGAATAAGAATAGTAACTGGAATAGTCCATTAAAGGTAACAAAGCGATGAAAAGAACAATTGGTACATTATCATGCTCGTACGTTCTTAAACACACACACACACACACACACACACACACACACACACACACACACACACACACACACACAATTATAAAACAATCAAACAAAGACATACGTACACATTCACGCCCACACACTCAAACACACACACGCTTACTGTTCATTTGCTAGCACGATCACACATACATTCAATTTTTCATTCATCATGGCATGACAGCTAGTGGACTGAGTACAAGCAAGCATTTGCAAAATACCGCGAGTAGGTTCATCAAATGTATCGAATAGAAATATTTTTATGTTAGTTTTAAAGAGAGACATGGCTGGAATTTGACGACATGTCTTTGCAAGCATGTTCCATTCTGTGCTTCTATTAAATGAGAGACTCGTCTTAAATAAATCAATTTTAGGCTTTTGGACAATAGCTCTGTAATATTGTGGGCATGCGTTGTGAACAATCTTATGCATAAGAATCAATATGTTATATCTAATAAGTAGATGAACAGGTAATATTTGAAGTTCTTTGTACATATTGTGCACAGATCCGCCTGTGGTATTTACATGGCTAATCATGTTAATGGCACTTTTTTTTGTAAAGAGCAAAGCGGCTTTAATGTAGAAGGAGGACATTTACCCCAGATAATCGAGCAATGGCTGAGACGAGACAGGATATAGGCAAAGTAAAATACACGTCTAGAATGATTATCAAGACAGAAGAAGAAGAAGAAGAAGAAGAAGAAGAAGAAGAAGAAGAAGAAGAAGAAAACAAGAAAGATAAAAGAAAGAAAGAAAAAAAGAAGAAGAATGGGAAGAAGAAGAAGACAGTGGAGGAGGATATATATCCCAGTCTCTGCTAAACGACAAGAAACCAAAAGAACTAATCCATTTCATGTGAGGTAGAGTGAGTCCGTCTGCTTTACATGCATTGTAAAGTAACTCCAGTCTGTCCGAAAGAACCTGAAAGGAATAAAAAGATCCAATCTTATCCATACTTTTTAGTTTTGCTCTTTTTATAAACCCATATTAGCCGTCCCATATAACGGACACCAAAATCAGCGGTTATCAGAAGCAAACTTGGAGGCATAAACAATCGTGAATGAAGGGGTGCTGGTGGACATTGATAATGACAAATTGTGATTTCCTCCACGATGTTTCCAGCATGACAACCATTGTGACCTAATGAGAGGCGAACTGACAAAGTGATGGCAGGTTCACAATGATGATCTTATATTTCGTTTCTGCTGCAAATTTTTATTGGTATGTAATAATATAAAATGCTGGCATGGACAATATCTAAAACAGTTTTTCTTCCTTTTTTCCCTGGAAACTTATGGGTTTAAAAAAAAAAAATATATATGCCTGATTGGTTTGGGGTTTTTGTCAGTACTTCACAACTATCGTCTGCCGCTTTGTCTCAAATAGTTCATTGTTCACAACTATCGTCTGTCGCGTTGTCTCAAATAGTTCATTGTTCATAACTATCGTCTGCCGCAACACCATATACGCTACACTACTTCATCTGAATGACTAGAAGCTCAGTTTGATGTTCCAGTCAAATTTGGGAGAAAGTGCGAGACTGGTGATGGAACCCAGACCCACATGGACACTGTGTTAACGGATAAGCATCTTGGCCATTCTGCCACCCTCCTCCTAGATATGTAGTGGTGACACTGACATGAATACGAGCAAACTGTGATGGGTGTTATTATTTTCATCTAGTTCTGCTCAATTTGTTGATTATTCAGAAGAGAGCTGACATTTATGAACAGAAAACAGTTATCTGATTCTTTTTTTTTCTCCAAAAACTGCAAGAGTAACTATCCTTCATCCACCAGAGATTTTACATGTGGTTTTATTTTCTTCTTAAATCATCAGAATGAACCCAGTTGTTTTGAACAGAAAGCACATTTCTCCATATCTGCATGTGTGGTAAAGCCCCCTGGCCATTCAGCCCTGGCGTCCCATGTACAGGACGCACATCATACATATTACATATCATCTCATGAAATAAGAATAGATCTTAAAAAAAAGCATTTCTGATGAATAAATGCAACACTTCAAAGGCATTTTCATTAAGATCTAAATTTTCGGCGCAAATGGGTTAAAATGATTTATCACAGCGTCAGCATGTCGTTCGTGTTAAAGTCTTAACTCCAGAGAGCAAGGTTTCGGTTGCGCATGCGCACTAGAGCCTATGCATAAAAGGGAAAGGGGCGGAGTTTATCTATAAAAAGCGCGAGCACGTGTCCGGTAGAAATGTAAACATGCGGGAGGTGAAAGCAAAACAAAGACCGACTCACTGTTAGCGGAGAAAGATATCCGTGTACTCCTGCCACACCTGCTCCCAAAACCGAAACTGCTTCCTCTCCAGCACTCTCACTTCAGACTGGCGCCGGGGGTTACGAGCGTCAATCACAGTTTTTGTGGAGGTCACTCGCCGGCTGTTTATGTGATCATTCCAGTCCAAGAAAGGTTAGTAGATCGTCATATTTCTCTCCGTTTGCATGTTTTACAAACAATGTGGTCGTTTACGGTTGCCAACGTCGAGGGGCTGTCTGCATGCTTTCCAATTCTCACCGGACAGTACCACGTGCTGGTGCTATTTTTATCTGACAGACACGTCTAGCGCAAACACAAACGGCTCTAGCTCCGCCCCTTTTCTCTGCATTCAAATTTTGTATTACGTGTAGCTGACACATTTGTACTTTCCAAAGTCAATTCAGGTCTAGATTGGAAGCTGCTAGGCAAATCTCGCTCTCTGCCATAAATGAAGCCAAACCGTAGCTTTATTAGGCTTTTATTTTGAATAAACCTTCACCGACGTCACAGTGTCAGACTCTGGTGAGAAACTGGCTTGATTCAAATCGCCCGCCATTTATAGTCCGGTTCAGGCTTTAAGGAACAATGGCAAACAGAGAAACACAAGATGAACGATATTTAGTTGTATTAGTCACACTTGCCACAAGTTGAGACAACATTGTTTTCTTTGAATCAGAGACTCTGCAGGAAGTGGAAGACAGCTCTAAAGCGACATGTTGAATCTGGAGTGTTCACCTTAACTTTGTGTCTGTGTGTGTGTGTGTGTGTCCACCTTAACTCTGTGTGTGTGTGTGTGTGTGTGTGTGTGTGTGTGTGTGCGTGCGTGCGTGCGTGTGTGTGTGTGTGTGTGTGTGTGTGTGTGTGTGTGTGTGTTTGTCCACCTTAACTTTATCAACTGTGGTGGTGGGTTTTGGTAGAGATAAATCTCTGTCGTGTGGGTTTAACATGTGTGAGAGAACGAACAAAGAAATCCAGACACACGTCTCTGACTGCACGTTTCTATCAGCGTGAATATTTATTCTCATCAATTCCGGTGATTGCATTTCTATGGTGGAAATTATTATTCTTATAAAAATCCCGTCTTATCAATGCATTCATATAAGTAATATTTTCTGTTTCCACGAAAGTATTTGAAATTTTACAGATAATGAGGTGTCATACTCAAATTCATCCACGCTGTTAACTCATCACGTCTGAGTTTTTAATTGACGCAGCCCGATTCTCAACTTACAGACACGTGAAATGCGATGATGACAAAAACTGTCTGACTATTGATAATCTGAATTGTTGATGGCGATGATGACAAAAACTGTCTGACCATTGATAATCTGAATAATTGTTCCTTTGCCAGTGTCGTTTTTACTACCGGGTCAAATCTTGCTAGCCCAGCAGTGCAGGGTCTCCTCTGGTGTGTGGCCTCCTGGCGACCTAGCATCGATGGTTCCAAGTGGTCTGCCGACAACTAGGTCTGGGACACACGAAGCTGGGTGTGGTTGTGTATGGGGGACTTGGAATGAGCGGCGTGGGAGTGATGCCACTGAAGCGGTGCAGATGATGGGGCAGAACCCCCCCCCCCCCCCCAACACCCTAAAAAACAAACAAACAAACAAAAACAAACAAAACAACAACAACAAACAAACAAACAAAACCAACAACAAACAAAAACAACAACAACAATAACAACAACAACAAAAACCCACAAAAAATAAAAAAAACAAAAACAAACAAAAACAACAACAACAACAAACAAACAAAAAACAACCCATCCTGCTGGCCTAGATTAACTGCGGGTTGTATATACACTGGCTTGAAATGAACACTGGGGGTATACTTCAGCTGGTCAAAACTGAACCCCACCCCCACCCCCCATATTGGAATTTACCCCCCCCCCCTTCCCCCACCCCGCCCCTCTTTAGAGGCACCTTCTATTCTAGCTAGAAACCACCTCCCCCCCCCCTTTCCCCCCTCTAGGAGGGTGAAATTTGAACCAGTTAGAATCAACACAGACTGTAGAGAGGAGCTATGCAAACTCAGGTCCTATGCCGTGACCAAACACACATCGCATGCACACGCGCGCACACAAACACATATACACACATACATTTAAACACTATCTCTCTCTGCCTGCTAAGCACACACACGCGCGCACACACACACACACACACACACACACACACACACACACACAACCACCACCACAAGCACATGCCCTCCTCCCTCTCCACCCCCCACCCCCCCCCCCCCCCCCCCCCCCCAACGATCCCCAGCAGCCAGAGGGTCAAACACAGACGGGATGAATTCAAACAGACATCATCAACTGTCCACAACATCCTGATCCAGATGAGTCTGTCTCCAACCCACGGATTACATGGGATCGACCAACGCTCGTAGCAACACACAACGGCGAAGGAACAGCAGTGAAGAATAAAACCCGTCTTATTAAATGATTGCTGAGGGATAAAGACTGGGGCTTTCTTCAGCTGCCAGGAATGATGATAATGTTGTTACCTCCAACACTATCCTTTCTCCCTGAGGGCACTGACCACCACTGGACAATGACCACTGAGGAGATCTTAATAAGACCGGGAGATTTCATGTTCGCCTCAGTCACAGACTTTTCGGATATTTCGAGATGCGCATTCATAAAAAAAAGTTATGATACGTCTTGAAAGTGTTGCGGGCGAAAACAAGCTCTCCAACGGTGTGTGTGTGTGTGTGTGTGCGCTTGCGCGCGCTCGCGCATGCGCGTGTGTTTGAGCATGTTCCATGTGGACAGGCTGATGGCATTCACATAGAATGAGTTCCTGAGAGTATCGGTATCAGTAGCTCAAGGAGGCGTCACTGCGTTCGGTCAAATCCATATACGCTACACCACATCTGCCAAGCAGATGCCTGCCCAGCAGCGTAACCCAACGCGCTGTCAGGCCTAGAGAAAAAAAGAAAAAAAAGGACAAATATCATCAACAAGTCTGCAAAATATCTAAAAGTTCGGTCGCAAATTATGCGAGTATTGTCAAATTCAAAACAGCATGTCAAAAAATCCCATATCAGAGGAAAACTCACTTGCTTCAGTTGATGCTCAATGTGGCCTCCATCTTCCTCCACGACAAAACGAAGCCGTTTCTTCCAAGCAGAAATGCTTTTACGTATTTCTTCCACCGATATCTCCCCCCATGACATAATTATCCTGTCCTTTAACGCCTGCTCGGTCAATTTGTCTCTCACTCCCCGGTAAACTTTCTCCTTCAGAGAGTCCCATGTGGCAAAATCCATTGGGTTACAGTCAGGACTTTGTGGAGGCCATTCATCCTTCTTGATGAATTCTGGTGTAGCCTCCTCCAGATGGGCCTGGGTTACCCTACTTTTGTGTGAAAGAGCCCCATCTTGCTGAAACACGTAACTGTTTCTAGGATAAAGACGCCTACAATCCGGGAGAAGATTATCATCCAATAACTGAATGTTGCTTTCACTATTAACCTTGGCTCTATCAGTGTCAACAAAATGAATGTTTGTTTTTTCCTTTCCAGGACACTCCAGCTGAAACCGTTATCTTTTTGAAAATCTAGAAGTCTCATGACAGAGGCGAGATGGCTGAAAAGGCATGCAAATGGATTTACTCCTTCACTAACCCCGCACGGTTCCCCTTGAATCAGTCCAGGTATAGAAACAAAATCATAAAAACAACAACAACAATCGATCTGTTTAAAACTAGTCTGGCATACTCAGGGGGGACACTTTGGAACTCCTTACCAGGATCTATTAAAAATAAAAGCAGTATCAGCTCATTTAAATCAGCTTACAAAACTTTCCTTTATAAGAATGTAGGTAACACACCACAATATCTGATTTATTCTCTTCAAGTCAATAACTGTGACTGTTTTATTGTGTTTTTTCTGATAATGTTTGGTGTCTTACTGATGTCCTAGTTTGTCTGTGTGTGAGTAGTATATCATGCCTGACGTTGTTTTTTTTTGTTTTTTGTTTTTTTTATCTCCCTTGGTAACATTTTTTTCCCCTCGAGTGCGTGAGTATGTATGTAATTTTGTTTGTTGTCGATGGATTATTCCCCCCTCCCCCACACACCAACAACCCCCTCCCATCCTCCACCTTTCTTTTTTTCTTTGTTTTTTTTCTCGATCTAGTACTTGATGTTTCCCCTTTTTTTTCTTATGCTTGATATTTGCGGTTTTTTATTTGTTTGTTTTTGTTTGTTTGGGATTGTTTTTGTCCATGGCTGGGTGGAAAAAAGCATGTGTACTTGCGTATCTCATTACCCTGGTGAAATAAAATTTCGTTTCGTTTCGTTTCGTTTTTGTTTCACATAAACGCGATCGTTTTGGCGATTTTTAGCTATCTCTAACGTAAAGTCTTTCTCGTCTGTGAAAATGATCCTTTTCACATCAGTGGCCGAGTAGTGGTCTTTCAAGTTACGGCAGCGAGTTTTTCTTTTCCCTCTAACATTTTGGTCCCTCTTTGATACCCGTATCCTCTTGGAAGGCTTCAGCTCCGGTTTTTTCGCCATTCTTTGCACAGAAGACTTGCTCACTTGTAAATCGCTTGCAACTTCTCCAAGAGATTAAGAGATTTGTGGGTCCATGGGTTCTCCTCCTGGGATTGAATCAGTTCCACAACACGGTCCTTGTTCTCCTCCGAACATGCAGTCTTGGGTCTCCCACTGCCAATTTTACGTGCTACTGACCTTGTAGTGTGTATTTTAGCGATAAGTCTATTTACAGTGACATGACTCCACGCCTTGCCTGGAAATTCATTTACGATCCTTCTTCCACCCCAGCCTTTCTCCTCGAAACAGTTTTCAATGGTAACCTTATCACTTTCACTCAAAGGCATGGTTGATCTTTCCAAACTGAAACTTTGGACAGAACTGATTTTGGATACAGACGACAAAAAAAAAAAAAAAAAAAAAGAAAGAAAAAAAAAAGAAAAAAAATCAATAGACTTGACACCCAGACAGGCTATTTTTAGACTGACACTGATTGACAGATGCCAACACCTGGCAGCTGGCATGAACATGATGAAGGTCACATTGCACACCTCTGATATTGGATTTTTTTACATGCTGTTTTGAATTTGACAATACTCGCATAACTTGCGTCCGAACTTTTAGATATTTTGCAGACTTGTTGATGATACCTTAAGGGTACTGTGTAAAACTTTTCAATTGAATCGGTGAATCGGGTTTTCTATCACTGAGATAATACTTGTCAAAAAGTTGTTCACTTTTTTGGGATACCCGATATACATATATATATATATATATATATATATATATATATATATATATATATGAACACCGCACGTTCCAATATTCCATTGCTCCCGCAGTACAGACATGCATACATACACACATCTCGTCCTCCACACACACACACACACACACACACACACACACACACACGTGCACAGAGCTCTCCTGACACATATCTACACTTACACACTCGCGCACGCACACACGCACACAAACACACAGTCACACACAGACACAGACACACACACACACACACACACACACACACACACACACACATGCATACACACACGCACAGAGGCTGCGACTGATTGGCCGCAAGAGGGGTGGGAAAAGATCTCTGATGCCAGGAACGTGGCGTCTAGCTTGTTGCTCAGTCTATTGTATTTGGAAAAGCCTACAGAGACTCTGTTCAGTTTTGAAGATATTTGCGCAATGTTGGTGTGGAAATGATGCCGATATTTGTTTGATTTGCAAAGTATCGTGCTCAACCTTTCATGTTAGACTTACGGCGCTCCCTCTCTCTACCTTTATTTCTTTGAGGAAATCGATGGTGTGATGGCCTTGTACCTGCTCTTTTTGGTATACTCTGACTTTTCTGAGGATTTCCGATTTTCCCAGAGGTAGGCCGCTCATTGTTGTTGCGTTTCCAGCAAGTCTGTCAGCTCGCTCATTTCCTTTAACACCTGCATGTCCCGGGCAGTATAACCATGTAAGTTTTTGAATCTGAAAGTTGCTCATTGCCTCATACCACTCTGGGCTTCCCATTCCACTTTCAATTTTCTGTATGAGGTTCATTGAGTCAGTTAGAATCATGGCATGTTGGTTTCCGGGCATATGGATGGATGGTAGCCACTGGAGAGCATGTGTCACAGCTTCAACTTCCATCGTTTGGCTGGAGGTTGTGCACTTTGTAGGCAGCATTCTCTTCCCTAATTGTTTTTAACTCACTTTGTAAACAAAGTGAGTCTATGTTTTAACCCGGTGTTCGGTTGTGTGTGTGTGTGTGTGTGTGTGTGTGTCTGTGTGTCTGTGTGTGTCTATGTGTGTGTGTGTGTGTCCGTGGTAAACTTTAACATTGACATTTTCTCTGCAAATACTTTGTCAGTTGACACCAAATTAGGCATAAAAATAGGAAAAATTCAGTTCTTTTTAGTCATCTTGTTTAAAACAATATTGCACGTCTGGGATGGGCACAAAAAAATAAAAAAGAAGCCAAATTATATGCACACTGCATTTACTGTTATATTCATTTTTTTTTTAATTCTCTAAACTTGGCACTTTGATCTGATATTCTGACACAACAACAAGAGCAGTCATTATTATCATTTTTTTTGGTTCAAACAGGAACTTCTTTTGCTAAGCATGGAAGTTTTGTTTATTTTGCAAACGTTTTGGTGCAGATTGTAAAAAAGGGAAATTACTCTGTAATTAATGCTAAGGGACTTATCTTTCTCATCTTAAACATTACATTTTGAAATTATACTCAATACATAAAAAGCTTGTGTATTTTACTCTCGGTTTACAGGACTTTCACTATGTTTATTCGCCCAAGTGGTCTTTCTCGGAAAATACTAAAATCAATACGACGAGTGGACTTTATAGATCTATTGGCTGAGCCCTGAAGGTCATGGGCAAAAATCAATTGCGTACACATATTTAAACCTTGAACCTTGAACCTTGAACTTTTGGGCGTTGAAGCCTTCTTCAGGCTAGTTCGCCTCTCCTTGGTGGCTACAGCACTGGTTTGTGGCATGCGTGGCAAGCAGCACTGTAGCTGAGTTACTGCAGGCAGGATGGTTCGTACACACTAGGCAACTGTTGCCAGTGCGCGTCCAGCCTGGATTTGAAGCAGTTTAGGGTAGGGGCGGTCACAACACTGTCCGGCAGATTATTCCATGAGTTCACGACTCTTTGTGAAAAGGAGCTGCTGTGGACATTCAACCTACAGTGTTTTTTCTTTATCCTGAGGCTGTGTCCCCAGGTGTTGTGGCTGGTGGCTGGTTCTAACCTTGGCCTATCCACGTCGTAGAGCCCGTGCATGTACTTATAAGTGTCAATCATGTCTCCTCTGTTGCGACGGTGCTCTAGGCTTGGTAGGCGGAGGTGACGCAGACGTTCAGGGTAGGGCAGGTCTCGAACGGTTGGCAGCTGCTTGGTGGCGCGACGCTGGACATCCTCTATGTCGCTGCAGAGGGTCTTGTGATATGGTTGATATACGGAGTGACCGTATTCCAGAATCGGGCGAACAAGGCTTTTGTACAGGTTCATGAAGAGGTTATCATCGAGGAAGTCGAAAGTTCGGCGTATTATTCCGACAACTGTATTGGCTTTGGCGGTTGTTTTTGCCACATGTTCTTTGAAAGTCAGTTTACTGTCGACAAATACTCCCAAATCTTTCTCCACTTCATGTTCCTCTAATTTAATGATGCAGTCTTCGCCGTTTCTCGTTCCTCTCATGGACTACCTTCCAGTGGATTTCTTGTTTCCCAGTTTGTGAACGCTGCACTTATCAGGGTGGAAGCGGAGCATCCAGTCGTCTGACCACTGTTGGAGCCGGTTCAAGTCTTCCTGCAGGATAGAAGCTGCATTTGGTTGGTCACTGCGGTTAAAGATCTTCGCGTCATCTGCGAAGAGGCGAACCTCGCTGGAGCATACTGATGGCAGGTCGTTAATATAGATGACAAAAAGCATTGGGCCAATCACAGAGCTCTGAGGGATGCCGCTTGTCACTGCTGCTTCCTTGGATCGTGCCCCGTTGACCACCATCCACTGCTGTCTTCCCGCAAGGAACCCCTGGATCCACCCCAAGACCTTTCCCTGGACTCGATGTGCTTCTAGTTTGGTCAGAAGACGACGATGAGGCACAGTGTCAAAGGCCTTCATGAAATCCATATAAATGGCATCCACGCTTCCTTCATCGTCAATGATTTCCGTCGAGAGGTCAAGCACATCCAATAGCTGGGTGGTACAGGAGCGGCCTTTAACGAATCCATGCTGGTGTCTGCTGATGAGTGCATTTCTCTGGAGATGACTAATCACTTGATCATGGATCAGAGTTTCCATGGCCTTGCATATCACACAGGTGAGGCTCACAGGTCGGTAGTTCGACGCCAGCAGTCTGCTACCCTTCTTAAAGATGGGAGTAACCTGGGCTGACTTCCAGTCTTGGGGTACTTGGGCGGATTTGAGTGATCGCCTGAAGAGGATGGAGACGGGGATTGCAAGGATATCAGCTGTCTTGGCAAGAATCCTGGGGCTTATGTTGTCAGGTCCTGCTGCCTTATTGGGGTTCAGGTTTTCCAGTATCTTCTTGACGCTCTCTGCCGTGATGTAGAAGTCTTCTATAGGCTCACTGAAGTGGGAGTGTGGTGGCTGCGGCAGAGGGCCATCATCCTCTTGGGTGAAGACACTCTGAAAGTAGTTGTTCATAACCTCAGCTTTCTCTTGGTCCGCCTTTGTCTTTTCTCCAGCTTCTTTCTTCAGATCCCCCACCCCTGTCTTTGAGGAAGTTTTTGCTTTGACATAAGACCAGAAGGTCTTTGGATTGCGCTTGGCGTCGGCAGCGACATTCATCTCCAATCTCCTCTTTGCCTTCCTGCAGTCGCGTTGCGCCTTATTGCCTGCCCTCGTGTAAGCAACATAGTCTAGGCCGTTTTTTGTTTGTAACCAACGACGACACAGCTGGTGCTTCCTTCGTACTGTGGTGAGAGTGCCTTTGTCCATCCATTTTTTGCGCTGTTGATTGCCTGACATAGTCTGGGGCACTGCCAGCTCCACAGCAGAATTGATGTTGGCCTTGATTTTCTCCCAGGTTTCATCAACATCTAGGTCCTCCAGTTCCTTTTCCCAGTCATGCGCTTGAAGTGTTGTTCGTAGCAGGTCATAGTCTGTCCTGTGGTAGTTGAGACGTGGTTTGTTTGGCGGTGGTCTGTACTCCATGTCTAAGGAGGCGATCAGAGTTACATGGTCGCTTGTGCCTAGGCTTGGTGCTACTGTGATGTCTTCAACTAGATTGTCTCTATTTCTCAGGATAAGGTCCAAAACATTGGCCTTCTGACCCTCTCTATAGCGCGTGGGATCCTTCTGGTGTTGCATGAGAAAGGCGTCACGTGTCGCTTTCACGAAATGTGTTGCCACATGATTTGCGCTTGCAGTGCTGATTTCTCGTGACCAGTCAATTTCTGGGAAGTTGAGATCTCCCATTATGAGTAGATCTCCCTGAGCAGCAGCCTCTGAAGCCATTTGCATTAGAGTGTTCAGCTTTTCTGTGTTCTCTGGACTGCTGTTCGGGTTTCGGTACACTAGGCCCACAAGTAGATTCTTTCCTTCTGATAATTTGCATTCAGCAAATACTGATTCTTCGAAGTCGTTGTCCACATAGAAAACTGATGGATTCAGATCTTTGAGAACATACAGGCAGATGCCTCTCCTATCCTCGTCCTTGTCTAGGTTATGAAACATTTCATATCCTTCCAGTTTCAATTCACACTCTTGAACCTTAAATCTTGAGTGTTTCGGTTTCAACTCTACAATTCCGATTATGCCAGGTTTGTGTAGCCTCACGAGTGCTTCTAGTTCAGGCTTCTTTGTTTTCAAAGTGTCTACATTGCTGTATAAACACTTGCAGCTTTGGTTAAAACCAGAAAAAGATGAAGATTCTAGTTTAGAAACTCAAGAAACTTTTATAAAACTATGTACATCTCTTCTGTTTGTCTTCTTTAACTGCCTCGCCCCTCGCCCTCTTGGGCCTTGGGATATTTCCCCACGTTGACCACTTGGCCTTTGCGTCGAATCCAGTGGGCTATTTGATCCCCTTCCTTTTTTGACTCCTCCCTTTTTTGTCTCATCATCTGGTAGAGGGCCTCCTCTTCCGTTCTCTCTTGTGGTGTCAAATCTTTCCTGACTCAGATTTTTGCTACCAGTTTTTCACTGTTGTTCTTCTGTTCTGCTTGCTTTCTGGCCTGATGAAAAGCTTTCAGTGTCTCATCTCTTGCTGCTTCTGAGACAAAGGTCAGACGGAGTGGCCTTGTTTTCTTTGATTCATTTTCTCCCACTTTGTCCGTACGTAGACTGCCAAGACGCCTAATGTCATTCGGCTGGTGGGTCACCTTTATTTCCCCAAGCAGTGTCTGCACTGTCTCATCATCTTTTTAACATACAAAGCACGTGCTCATATTCTTCGCGAACGCGAACGACGCCATTTTGTTTCAAGTTGTTGACCTGCCCTTTCAATCCTATATTCAATGGACAATACACGATAACATGTGATGGAAAGTTGGAGAAGGAGACCGTTGAATATTTATTCAGAGAAAGATTTGTGAACGCCTCATCACTTACTGGATTATGCCCCAAACTGCCATAAAAATATCCACAGAATCAGTCGGAACTCACAGTTAAAAATTGTAAACCATGCGAGTTGATACCCTTGAATTGATGAAACGAAAAAATTTCCAGTCTTGACTTTTCTCAAAATGAAGTCCTTTTCACTTCATACGATGTTTAGAAGTACTTGTACTTGGCTCTACATGTTATTAGTTTAACAAAATACTAAATTTTCATATCAACTTTAAAACTATAAAGCCAGAATGAACATTAAAGACAAATTGAATCGACCGTGTCGTACTACATTCCCGGCGGGTGTAACTAAACTTGTACATCTATCTAGATCTAGAGAAAACGGCTAAATGTTGCAGTGTGACTGTGGCGATAGCCACGTCTCCTTTACCGCGGACTTAAAATGAAATTTTTATTGCCCTTAAAGATTTTTTTGAATGCCCAAGACACACCAGAAAAATATGATTTAAACAGCGTTCTCACTGCAAATATCGCAATTGATTTATCGCCCTTTACAGAAAAGTATGTTCAAATATTAAATTTTAGAACGTCAGTTAAGGAGCCACGATAGTGTAATGGGTAAGACAGTTTCTTCTCACCCGAACACGCAGGGTTCGAATCTGGTTAGGACTTTTTTTTTTTTTTTTTAACCCAAAGCTTTATAATAACAAATACAGAACACATTTTAACGATTAGATCTTTTAAAAAAAGTGTATCACAAGTGAGTCTTGAAGGCCTTGCCTCTCTTGTTCCATTTTGTTTCGCAGTGAATCCCCAACCGGATTGTCCTTTGGTGACTGAGCCATCTTTATATATGATGATGTCCTTTTCTTTACTGTTTTCTTCTATGAGTAGCTTCACTTCCGCATCAGTTTTGCCCTCTGGCCATTCCCGACAATGTCTTCCTAGAGTGCGTTAAATGGCTGTGTTGAATACATGATTGAGGTTTTCGGGGTTTTTCTCCCATTCTTTTGTTTCTTTCAGGTCTTGTAGTCGGCATACTAGCTGGATTGTGTCTTCTGATTGCCCCATCCATGATCTTCCTCATCCTAGACGACTGCCTTTTGTTCCTTGACTGCGTCATGCAGTGGGTTTTGAGGGTTTTCTAATGCTCTGAAGTAGGTCTTAACCTGTTTTAACTTGTTTCTGGCCTGCACTGAAGGAAGGTTAAACAGGTATCACATGGTTTCCGTGGGCGTGTCTTTTGTTGTTCCAAGGATCAGTCTCATAGCTTCATTTTGAACTCCTTCTAATTTTAGGAGGTTGCTTTGAGACGGTGTTGTTAGCCCAAGTCCGAAGTCGATCACACTGAGGACGAGTGATTGGTATAGCAGGAAGAGGTGGCGTTGTTCAATACCTTTGTTTGCCATTGCTTTTAAGACTGAAAGTTCCTTTTTGCATTTGAGAACAGTATCTTCCGTATGTTTTCTGAAGGTCAGCGTCCTGTCGAACTGTATTCCTAGGTAGTGTAGGCATTCGCTTTTCTCGATCTGAATTCTGTCGAATGACACAGGTGGTGGTGATTTGCTCACGGTTTTGATGTTGAGGTTGCACAGCAACGTTTGAGCTTTTGCTGGATTGATGGAAGATCCTGTGTCCTTGCACTATTGAGCAATGTTGTTCAGTTGTTTCTGGACGGCTTTAGTTCTTTCTTGAGAATCTTTCGAAGTTTTGAAGACCAGGCCATCATCCGCAAGAGTATGAACCCGAGCTATTCCATTGTTGTTTAAGTCTGCAAGGCCCTTCGTGTAGACATTGTAGAGGACAGGAGAGAGCGGGGACCCTTGTGGCAGTCCCATAGATAGTTTAGAAGGTGCAGACATCCAATCTCCGAGGCGTAGGACGATGGTTCTTTCCTGGAGTGCTGCTGCTATCCATCTTGTCAGTGTCAAACTTACTCCATACCTTTGTAGCAGCTCCATTAGGTGCGCAAACTGGACTTTATTGTAGGCATTGCTACTTCTAGTGTTTCTTCTTTTCTTTGAAATCCTTCATATACCTCATATTTATGCGAAAGGAGCCGAATTTTCCCATGTAGACTTACCTGTTCTGTAACCACCTTGATTTGAAGGGAGAATGTGCCTTGTAAGTTTTCTGGCTATTATGCGTTCCATGAGCTTTCCAGCAATGTTTTGCATGGTCAGGATTCGGTAGCCGCTTACCTGACAATGGTCCTTTCCTGGTTTTGGTTTTGGTTTTAAGAAGCTGTGTGTCCAGTCCTCCGGCACATGTCCATTGTGGAAACTGTTTTGATACAGACTGAAAAGTTTGCTTCTTGTGTTCTTCCGATAGCTCCTTGATGTCCAAGTAGCGAACTTTGTCTGGGCCAGGAGTCGATTCTTTCTTGCATTTAGCTATTGCTTCGTTTAGATCATCTATGGTCAGGGCATCATAAGATCCAGTCTGCATAAGGTTTTGGTTTAACTCCTCAACATATTTCTTCTTTTTTTTCCATCTAAGTTTATTTGATCACTCTGTTGTATGAAACCTTTGAGCAGGGCGGATCCTTTTTCTTCATTTGTCTTAAACATGGTTCCACCAGTATCTAACATGTCTGGGGTTGTTGTTGTGCACGTTTTCCATTCCATGCGACGATAAAATTGCCAGAACTATGTCAATGTTGTGTCATAATTGAGTGCCTAAAACAACAACAACAACAACAACAAAAACAACAACAAAAAAACCCAACTGTTTCCACTTGTCATTTTTGGCCTCTTGAGCAATTCAGTTCCTGAGAACAGAACGTGATGAACAATAAGACAGGTTGGACTGAAGGTGACGAACAATAAGACAGGTGTGAATGAGGACTGAACGTGACGAACAATAAGACAGGTGTGAATGAGGACTGAACGTGACGAACAGTAAGACAGGTGTGATTGAGGACTGAACGTGACGAACAGTAAGACAGGTGTGAATGAGGACTGATCGTGACGAACAGTAAGACAAGTTGTGAATGAGGACTGAAGGTGACGAACAATAAGACAGGTGTGAATGAGGACTGAACGTGACGAACAATAAGACAGGTGTGAATGAGGACTGATCGTGATGAACAGTAAGACAGGTGTGAATGAGGATAGAACGTGACGAACAATAAGACAGGTGTGAATGAGGACTGAACGTGACGAACAATAAGACAGGTGTGAGTGAGGACTGAACGTGACGAACAATAAGACAGGTGTGAATGAGGACTGAACGTGACGAACAGTAAGACAGGTGTGAATGAGGACTGAACGTGACGAACAATAAGACAGGTGTGACTGAGGACTGATCGTGACGAACAGTAAGACAGGTGTGAATGAGGACTGAACGTGACGAACAATAAGACAGGTGTGAATGAGGACTGAACGTGACGAAGAATAAGACAGGTGTGAATGAGGAATGAAGGTGACGAACAATAAGACAGGTGTAAATAGGGACTGAACGTGACGAACAATAAGACAGGTGTGACTGAGGACTGAACGTGACGAACAATAAGACAGGTGTGAATGAGGACTGAACGTGACGAACTATAAGACAGGTGTGAATGAGGACTGAACGTGACGAACAATAAGACAGGTGTGAGCTCTGTGGACTGACGTATGACGTGACTGAGGTCTGACTGACCTCCCCTGAAGCTATGGAGCTCTGTGGACTGACGTACGACGTGACTGAAGTCTGACTGACCTCCCCTGAAGCTATGGAGCTCTGTGGACTGACGTACGACGTGACTGAAGTCTGACTGACCTCCCCTGAAGCTATGGAGCTCTGTGGGCTGACGTATGACGTGACAGTGATGTCTGCATGAAGGACAAAGGAAACGAAACGTCTTCATTTTACATTTGGTATCAGCGACACTGTTCTGGACTGGTTCATATCTTATCTCACTGATTCCAGTCTGTCATTGTTGATAATTTCCAATCTGAACCCGTTAAAATCGAACATGGGGTCCCACAGGGATCTGTTTTAGGCCCAGTGCTCTTCACACTGTACACTGCTCCTCCCGCTGAAATTATCAACCGTCATAATGTCAGTCATCATTCTTATGCTAATGACACTCAACTCCAGAAGAGTGATATCCCCGAAAAACTGTCGTCGCTCTTGCAAGAAACATCCAACTGCTTCCTGGACATACAAAACTGGATGACTCTAAATAAGCAACAACTGAACGCGGACAAAACGGAAGCAATGTTGATAGGAACTAAACAAAAACTCTCTTCCATCATGACTGACACAATCAAACTTGGCAGTACATCCATCCCTCTTTCCAGTTCAGTCAGAAACCTCGGCGTTGTACTTGACAACACACTGTCCATGCAAAAATAATCAGTCAGACATGTCAATCCTGCTACTGTCAATTGCGGCGCATCAGTTCCGTCCGGAAATATCTGTCTACTGACGCAGCATCTAGACTTGTCGTTTCTCTCATTATCTCGCGCCTTGACTGCTGTAACTCTCTATTGTCTGGTTTGCCTGCTTCATCCATTCAGTCCCTTCAGCGCATACAAAACTCTGCTGCACGACTCGTTCTCAGAAAAAAATCTGAGCACATCATTCTTCTCTTGCAACATATCCACTGGCTCCCTGTCTCACACAGAATAAAGTACAAGATCAGCACTCTATCTCGCTCTCTACGATCGGCTTCGGATCCACTCTGTTTACGCATACCCAGATTCAAACACTCGACTGTTGGCCGCCGTTCTTTCTCTGTCTCTGGACCTTACAATTTGAATGAACTTCCTCTTTCTCTTCGTCAGGTCTCCGCACTCAGCTCTTTCAAGTCTGGTCTTAAAACCGACTTCTTCCCAAAATAGCCTCCCTCCCCAGCCTCTTAAGTGTCTTCAGTTTTTCCAGTTTTAGAGTTATGCATGCGTGTGAATGACTGGTGCGAAAGCGCTTTGATTTATCTCTGCACAAGATTCAGCGCAATATAAATACAACAACAACAACAATAATAATAATAATAATAATAATAATGAACGCCTAAAGGCAGCCATCAGTCAGCTCTGTCCGAACTGACAGCCTGTTGTGCAAATGACTCCGTGCACAGGGACGCGTGAGCGCGTGCGCGCGCGCGCGCGCGCACACACACACACACACACACACACACACACACACACACACTAATGATAGTAATATTATGAAGTAGAAGAAGAAGAAAAATAAAATGCACGACTCTCAGTCAGAATCAGGCATTGGGACAAACGAGCAATTGGAAAAACAGAGACAATAATTACTTTTTTGTTTTTCTGGGGGTGGAGGGGGGGATGAATAGGGCCACGATACATTTTTGGGAATGTGTTTTAGCATCACATTAGATATTGCATCGATGCCAACTGAACTTTTTTATTTTTTTATTGTGAACAGACATGTACCACTCTCTACCACCCCCAACCCCTACTGTGAACACATGTACCACTCTCTACCACCCCCCAACCCCACTGTGCACACACATGTACCACTCTCTACCACCCCCCAACCCCCACTATGAACACACATGTACCACTCTCTACCACCCCCCAACCCCCACTATGAACACACATGCACCACTCTCTACCACCCCCAGCCCCCACTGTGCACACATGTACCACTCTCTACCACCCCTCAACCCCCACTGTGCACACATGTACCACTCTCTACCACCCCCCCCAACCCCCACTGTGAACACATGTACCACTCTCTACCACCCCCCAAACCCCACTGTGAACACACATGTACCACTCTCTACCACCCCCAACCCCCACTGTGAACACATGTACCACTCTCTACCACCCCCCAACCCCCACTATGAACACACATGTGTCACTCTCTACCACCCCCCAACCCCCGCTATGAACACACATGTACCACTCTCTACCACCCCCCAACCCCCACTATGAACACACATGTACCACTCTCTACCACCCCCCAACCATCACTGCGCACACACATGCACCACTCTCTACCACCCCCCAACCATCACTGCCCACACACATGCACCACTCTCTACCACCCCCCAACCCCCACTGTGAACACATGTACCACTCTCTACCACCACCCCCAACCCCACTGTGCACACACATGTACCACTCTCTACCACCCCCCAACCCCCACTGTGAACACAAATGTACCACTCTCTACCACCCCTAACCCCCCACTGTGAACACATGTACCACTCTCTACCACCCCCCAACCCCACTGTGCACACATGTACCACTCTCTACCACCCCCAACCCCACTGTGCCCACATGTACCACTCTCTACCACCCCCCAACCCCCACTGTTCACACATGTACCACTCTCTACCACCCCCAACCCCCACTGTGCACACATGTACCACTCTGTACCACCCCCCAACCCCCACTGTGCACACATGTACCACTCTCTACCACCCCCCAACCCCCACTGTGCACACATGTACCACTCTCTACCACCCCCCAACCCCCACTGTGCACACATGTACCACTCTCTACCACCCCCCAACCCCCACTGTGCACACATGTACCACTCTCTACCACCCCCCAAACCCCACTATGAACACATGCACCACTCTCTACCACCCCCCAAACCCCACTGTGCACACACATGCACCACTCTCTACCACCCCCCAGCCCCCACTGTGAACACATGTACCACTCTCTACCACCCCCCAGACCCCACTGTGAACACATGTACCACTCTCTACCATCCCCCAACCCCCACTGTGAACACATGTACCACTCTCTACCACCACCACCCCAACCCCCACTGTGAACACATGTACCACTGTTTACCACCCCCGAACCCCCACTGTGCACACATGTACCACTCTCTACCATCCCCCAACCCCCACTGTGAACACATGTACCACTCTCTACCACCCCCAACCCCCACTGTGAACACATGTACCACTCTCTACCACCCCCCAACCCCCACTGTGCACACATGTATCACTCTCTACCATCCCGCAGCCCCCACTGTGCACACATGTACCACTGTTTACCACCCTCGAACCCCCACTGTGCACACATGTATCACTCTCTACCATCCCGCAGCCCCCACTGTGCACACATGTACCACTCTGTACCACCCCCCAACCCCCACTGTGAACACATGTACCACTGTTTACCACCCTCGAACCCCCCACTGTGCACACATGTACCACTCTGTACCACCACCCAACCCCCACTGTGCACACACATGTACCACTCTCTACCCCCCACCCCCCAACACACACACACACTATGCACACATGTACCACTCTCTACCACACCCTCCCATGGTCTAATATCGCTTACCTATGAAAGAAAGAACACACAAACACACACACAGACAAACATCCCAGACCGGAACACCACACACACACACACACACACACACACACACACACACACACAAATGCGCGTGTGTGCATGCATGCATATTACGTGATATCGGGCGATGAAACACAAAAGAAATATTTCATTCTGTGATATTGCCTATGGTCTTTCCGTCAAACTGATAATGATATATTCTGAAACAACAGATCTGTCTGTTTGCCTGTCTGTCTCCCTGTGCGTGGGTATGTGGGTATGTGTGTATGCTTGTCTGTGTGTGTGTGTGTGTGTGTGTGTGTGTGTGTGTGTGTGTGTGTGTGTGTGCGTGCGTGCAGGCCTGGAATCAGTATGCTGTTGTTGCAGTCAATACGTCAGGGATGGCGGAAGAGGTGACAGGAAAAGCGTGCTTCTCGCTCTGAGGAGATGTTCAGGGCCAGACTCCACAATTACCATGCACGCTTGACGCATCTCATAAATGTTTCTCTCTCTCTCTCTCTCTCTCTCTCTCTCTCTCTCTCTCTCTCTCTGTCCGTCTTTCGTTTTGTCCGCCTGTCCGTCTGTCTGCCTCTGTCTCTGTCTCCAACTCTCTCTCTCCTTCTCTCCCTCTCGTTTTCTTTGTCTCTCTCTCCCTCTCTCTTTCTCCCTCCCGTTCTCTGTCTCTCTCCCCCTCTTTCCCTCTCCTTCTCTCTCTGTCTATCTTCCTGTCTCTCTCTCCCTCTCTTTTCTTTCCCTGCTTACAAGTCTAACAAGTTTCGGTCTTGTCTGGAAGGAGACTATGTTTGGAAATTGTCTCAATGCTATATTTGATTTGAATACAAAATGGGCACTTGGTTCAAAAGCATTTGACAGCATCAAACTTTGCTTGGGGTAGGCTTTGACAGTTTTGGAATCACACACATTATATATCAAATTATATATATGTCAAATGTCAGATGATCGGTATGAGGACAGGCCCGGCGCTTCCTTTTTTGAGGAAGTGTCTGGGTTTGTTCCAGTGTACCTTTTATTTACCTGTGTGCTAGCTGAATTGGTAGCGCAAGCAGCACTGACTTGAAGTTGTGTACCTTGTAAATGGAGTGAGTTACCACTCTTTACTATTTGTTAATCATTTCATCTCCTGGCCTCATTATTTGTTAATTTCCAGTTGAAAAACCACCGAGCAATCATGTGTTTGTTCTGTATTGTCCATGTGTTCTGTTGGCTTGTTCAGGAATAAAGAGGCTATGCCAGTCTTGAATAAGAGCTAATTTGTGTTTGCACATTTCTTCTGTCTTTGCTGCTGTGTGCACATGTCAAATGATTGGTATAAGGACAGGGCCGGCGCTTCCTTTTTCGAGGAAGTGTCTGGGTTTGTTCCAATGTACCTTTTTTTTTTTTTTTATTTACCTGTGTGCTAGCTAAATTGGTAGCGTAAGCAGCACTGACTTGAAGTTGTGTACCTTGTGAATGAGAGAGTTAACACTCCTTACTATTTGTTAATCATTTCATCTCCTGGCTTCATTATTTGTTAATTTCCAGCTAAATATATATATATATATATATATATATATATATATATCATCATCATCCTCAAGCCCATAACTACAGAGTAGTCGTCTGGGAAAACCTGAGGACCGCAGACGCAACCTTCCTTCTCCATTCTCCATCTGTCTTTGTCAGCAGCCGCCGGCAGCAGCTCACGTGCATGGAGTCCGGTCCATTCTCTGATGTCCTCATGCCAGTTCTTCCGCTGTCTTCCCCTTCTCCTCCCGCCCTCGATGGTGCCTTGCATGATTGTTTTGGACAGACTGGTGTGTCGAGTGTTGTGCCCAAACCATACCCGCTTGCTTGCGTCTCTTCACAGTTGAAAGGAGAGGTTCCTGAGGTCGAGCAAGGTTCTTAATTCTGCTCCGTACATATTCATTGGTCCTGTGCTCGATCCAGGAAATTTGAAGGAGCTTCCTCAGGCATTTGTTCTCGAAGGCCTGGATCTTTCTTTCAGTTTCGGCCGTCAGTGTCCATGCCTCGCAACCATACAGTACAATGGAGACCACAATGGAGACCACCAGGGCTTTGTAGAGTTTGAATTTTGTGGAGAATCGGATGTTACTTTTCCACACTCTGTTCAGTTTGGTCATGGCTGCGGTGGCTGTGCCAATACGAATTCTTATTTCTGCTTTGCAGCTTCCATCCTTTGTCAGGGTTGCTCCTAGATATTTGAAGTTTCCGACATCTCCCAGTTGTTCTCCGTTCATGAAAATAGTGGCATGGTCCATGTTCACGCTGTTTACCATGGTTTTGGTTTTCTCTGTGTTGACCTCCATTCCGTAAGTACCCGCTCTATCAACAAGTCTGTTAATAAGTTCCTACAGTTCTTCGTTCGTTCCCCCCATCAGATCTGTATCATCAGCAAACCGGATGTTGTATATTCTTCTGCCACCAATGGAGATAGAAGTCTCATGGTTTTCCAGTGCCTCCTGCATTATCCTTATATATATATATATAGCTAACTTGTATATACGCGCTCGCGCGCACACACACACACACACATACACACGCACGCACGCACGCACGCACTTTAAAACAAAGAACGAAGAAAAGAAGTTGAATAAAGATCACAAAATGTTATAGTTTCAGACTAAAATCTTATCTTCCAACCCACTGACTGACAACAATATTAAGTGAGTGTATGGACGAACGAGCAAGAGGCAGACAGACAGACAGTCAGAGAGATAGACAGACAGACAGAGACCGAGACCGCGACAGAGAGAGACAGATAGACAGAGAGAGGAAACTTTTCAGGAGGTGCAGGACACTTTGCAGTCATATTCTTGGTCTGAGAGCCTTGTTTAAAAACCAGTCACAGACTTCTTATGCAGCAGTCTGTTCCCATCACACTAAAGTAACTCATCTTCACAACTTTACAATTAAAAGTAATAAAGGGCTTATTCAGTGTACAGTACCACATCCTCTGTTTATTGGGAGAAAAACACAACATTAACAAACTAGCAGTAGTAGTTGTAGCAGCAGTAGTAGTAGTAGTGGTCGTAGTAGCAGCAGCAGCAACAACAACAACAATCATCATCATCATTATTATCATCATCACCGTCATCACCATCATCATAGTCATAGTCATAATCATAGGTCATAATCAGAGAGAGAGGAGAAAGAGAGAGAGAGAGAGTGAGAGAGACAGATCCACAGACAGACAGAAACAGAAAGAGAGAGAGAGAGAGAGAGAGAGAGAGAGAGAGAGTGACAGATCGTCAGACAGAAACACAGAGAGAGAGAGAGAGAGAGGAGAGAGAGAGAGAGAGGAGAAAAAGAGAGAGTGAGAGAGACAGATCGACAGAGAGAGAGAGAGAGAGAGACAGATCGACAGAGAGATAGAGAGAGAGAGATGGGGGCGGACAGACAGAGTTTTTTTTTTTAATTCAGTCACACATGCATTCCGTTCCCACCAGAAAATGGATCACCCGAGTCTTGTTAAATGATCACCAAAACAATCTCACACAAATCTAGTTAATGACACATGCTATCTCCTGTACATCTCACTTTTTGGCGATTACAGCTGTCTGGAAATAAAACAACGGCTGCATGACTTGGTCAAAAGTGAGAAATATGACACAGGAAGCTAAGGGTGATTTAGTATTGTCGTGAATGTAAAACTGGATTTGTTTTGTACTTTCCAAGAAGGTGAGAAAGGGGATGGGATTTCTTTTCTTTCTTTTTTTCTTTCTTTTTTCCTCTTTTTCATTGTGTGATTTATACGTTTAAATCAGCATACAACTCAATTCCATTTAATGCATTGTATGTATGATGTCTACATAATGGACATTTTCAAAGTATGAGATGTAATGTCAAGGTTTCAAACTGAATTTGTTGTGTTTCGTGTAAAAGCATGCAGTACTGTGCTTTAAGTGAGTGCATCGATATCCAACACAAAGCGCACTTGTTAGGGATATAACATTTCAGACGACAGAATAGTCTTAGATAAAGTTTTCAGAAAAAAATGTCATCATGTATTATGTCTTGGCAGACTGTGCTGCGCTCCTGATTCATTGCTCACTCTATTTCAGAAAAAAACAAAACAACAACAAACAAACAAAAAGCAAAAACAGAAACAAAAATCCCACTGGATAAATTGTTGACATCCACTAAAAAAAAACAAAAAAAAACAACCGAAAACAAACCCACTTGTATTACATCTGGACCAATAAATAACAACACATAATATGACATCGGAAGAGGAGAGAGAGAGAGAGAGAGAGAGAGAGAGGAGGAGGAATATATTCATGTGCATGTTTACCACACGCAGCAAAAAGGAGGAATTTTGTTTAATATCCCGTCATACATATCGGTGATTGAAAACATTTTGTTAAAGTATTTATGTACACATTTGAGTATTATCGGTTAGAAGGGGTGGGATATGTGAATGAATGGAGAGTTGGGGGAAACTGGGCAAATGAGGGTGAAATGAGGGTGAAATTTGAAAAAAATCTGAATACAGTTACAGGAAATTACTTAAAGGACTTCGTAAAAGAGAAGTCGTTAAACTGACAAGCGAAAAAACTGATAATGAATGCAAAAAGTCAAAAAACATCAACGATCTTAGTCACTTGTGAAGACACACTTTCGTGTACATAAGGCTTCATCAAGCTACAGTCAAAAATGATATGCTTAATTGTCAGGTTATATGCACTTGACATTAGAACAATACTTTGTCCGTAATGAATTTGATGATAGTCTCAGAATTGGTCTGTGAATCGGACCAAAATCTGAAAGAGTTAACTGACGAGGTTTTAGACTTGAATGAAAGCACCAATAAAAGTCTCTTTCCAGTACATTGCTTATTTCTTTGTATGACAATGGGCAATATACTTTTATACTATCTGTATGATTCTTTTTGTTGTCAGGTCAGGGGCATAGCCCTTGCTACTGGTACCATATAACCCAGTACTACCTGCCGCATGTGAAGTCTCCCAGCGACGGACCAGGCGGAGGAGGAAACCTTTCCCAACGTCTGTGAAGGCGGAAGAGGATGACCAAAGGGCAGGGGGAGCTCTTGTCCTTGGCTGGAAGTCCTCCTAGGAGACGGAACTCCGAAGAAAAAACCTGCACATGCCGAGGCCGTCCTACTCGTGGCAGTAACTGTGATCGTCGGTAGGCGAGAGAGTGGGGAAGGGACTGCACAACTCCTCTTCACTAAAAAAAAGTCACCTGTGGTGGTCAGGCAACCAGGCTAATGTCGGAACGACGAGCTAGCCCTTCAACACGCAGCTTTCCCAAGCCCTGCAGCGATGGAGAAGTGGTAACGGGAACAGGCAGAGGATGCTGCTGGCAGTTCCTAGTCACGACTCTGCACACAGGCGGCTGTGGGCAGATGCGGCGCCCGTATCCTCCCACAGTGTCAGAGCAGCCCTTTTTAGGGACAGCACTGCTCTCCCCACATGGGGAAGGGGAGATAAAAGGATCTCTAAACAAAGCATGCCTCGCCTAGTACCTAGTAGGAAACCGCACCTACTTGGACATCCAACACTAGCGGTCGAAAACAATAGAAGAAAAGAACCAGAAGTCATGCCCTAACTCTGGGTGCCTGGAATGTTCGCACACTTTTAGACAGAGACGACAGACCAGAATGGCGCACAGCGCTCATTGCTAGAATGCTTGATCGCTACCATGTGGACATAGCAGCCCTGAGCAAAACCAGGTTTGCCGGTGAAACCCAGCTGGAGGAAGCTAGAGGGGGCTACACCTTCTACAGCATTGGGAAGCCAGTCGGCACCCCAAGAATCTCATGCGTGGGCTTTGCCATACGAACCAAACTTGCACGACAGCTTGACGGCCTTCCACGTGGGATAAACGATAGGCTGATGACCCTGCGTCTGAAGCTGTCCGAGGATCGCCTCTCTACAGTCATCAGCTGCTATGCCCCGACGATGACCAACCCTGATGACATCAAAGAAGCTTTCTACGAGGAGCTCAGCCGCACCATTTCAGCGGTAGACAGAACGGACAGGCTGATCATCCTTGGGGATTTCAATGCTCGCGTCGGCGTGGACGTCTCCTCGTGGCCAAAGGTCCTAGGACAGCACGGCACTAGCAAGTGCAACTCCAATGGACTGCTTTTGCTCTCGCTCTGCGTGCAGCATGGACTGACCATCACCAACACCCTCTTCCAACAAGCGGACAAGCACAAGAACACATGGATGCACCCACGCTCCAAGCAATGACACATGCTGGACTATATGATTGTCCGACAGAGGGACAGAGGTGATGTTTCCATTACACGCTGCATGAGAGGAGCAATCTGTTGGTCGGACCATCGCCTGGTATGCACCAAGATGAACATCAGACTTGCACGCAAGCTCCAGCCAGCCAGGCAGAAACCCCTAGGAAGCTGGACATCCACTGCCTTCCTATCACCAAGAACGTGCTGCAGCAGCAAATCCAAGCAGCTCTCCAAGAAATTCCTGCATCAACTGATGTAGAAGAGGTATGGAGCACCTTTAGAGATGCTGTGGTCACAGCAGCAGCTGACACACTCGGCTTTGTACAGAGGAGCCACAAAGACTAGTTTGACGAGAGTGTCAGTATCAGTATCAGTAGCTCAAAGAGGCGTCACTGTGTTCGGTCAAATCCATATACGCTACATCACATCTGCCAAGCAGATGCCTGACCAGCAGCGTAACCCAACGCGCTTAGTCAGGCCTCGAGAAAAAAAAAAATCTCCAAGCTCCTGAACACACTGCATATACGGCATCAGGATCACATTTTCGATAAAGACTGCCAGAGGAAGAAGAACCAGTTCTTGCAAACCAAGCAACTCGTACAGAAGAGGCTGCGTGAGATGAAGAACACCTGGTGGGAGAGAAAGTCTGAAGAGCGTCAGTCCGCTGCTGATACTCACGACATGAAGACCTTCCATGATGGTCTCCGAGCTGTGTATGGGCCAAGAGTCACAGGATCAACCCCTGTCCGAGCCTTGGACCAGACCCCCCTCCTGACAGACAAGAAAGACATCCTTGCCCGCTGGGCAGAGCACTTCAACACCCCCCTCAACAGGGACTCGTCCGATATCTGACGGGGTAACTGCAGCCCTCCCACAGCTACCAGTCAGTGACTCGCTAGCTGCCCCTCCCACCAAGGCCGAGACCCAGAAGGCCCAGAAGCTGACAACGTCAGGAAAAGCACCAGGAGCGGATGGAATCCATGCTGACATCTACAAGTATGGAGGCGAGGTGCTGACAGACAAGCTGACCGCCCTCTTCCAGTCTATCTGGGAGTGAGGGGAGGTCCCCCAGGATTTCAAGGATGCTTCAATTGTCCACATTTACAAACGGAAGGGAGACAATACATCCTGCGATAACCGCCGTGGAATCTCTCTCCTCTGCATCGCCGGCAAGATCTTCGCCCGCATCATACTGACCATGTCTCCAGCACAGTCATCCCTGAAGTATAGTGAGGCTTCTGTTCAGGCAGGGGAACATGTGACATGGTAATTTGCTGAAGGCAGAACAAGGAGCTCCACGTGGTCTATGTAGACCTGACTAAGGCCTTCGAAACGGTGAACCGCCGTGGTATGTGGAAGATCCTCCTAAAGTTCGGCTGCCCAGATTCAGCTGATTGCGTCATTCCACAATGGCATGCAGGCAAGAGTACAGGAAAATACTGACATGTGGAGTGAAGCAATGCTGCGTCCTAGCACCCACACTGTTCTCCATTCTCTTCTCTGCCGTGCTGATTGACGCCTTCCAAGACTGGGACCGGGGCGTCTACATTCAGTTTCGCACAGATGGCAAACTTTTCAACTTGCGGCGACTCCATGCCAGGTCCAGGGTGTTTGATGCTCTGTTGAGAGAGTTCCTCTTTGCTGATGACTGCGCATTTGCTGCACACACCCATGAGGACATGCAGTTCATTATGGACAGGTCCTCAACCTCCTGCAGGTGCTTTGGACTCACCATCAGCCTCAGCAAGACCGAGTCCATGTACCAAGCAGCTAGCTCACAGAAAGCCAGTGCCTCCCCCCCCCCCCCCCCCACCTGCAATCAAGATCGATGAAACAGAGATCAAGTCAGTCGACATGTTTTGCTACCTGGGCAGCACCCTATGCAGCAACGGAGCCCTTGATGCAGAAGTGACGCTGTGCATCGCCAGGGCCAGCTCCGCCTTTGGCAGACTCAGCAACAGGCTGTGGAACAACAAAGGCATCAGGCTCAGCACCAAAATCAAAACCTACAGAGCTATTGTGCTGACCACCTTGTTGTACTGCTGTGAAACATGGACGACATATCGCCGTCACATTCAACAACTTGAGCAGTTTCACCAGAGATGCCTACGAAAGATCCTCGGCATAAAGTGGCAAGACAGGATCTCCAACCTCCAGGTCCTAGAGATGAGCGGCCTGCCCAGCATCGAAAGCCTGCTGATCCAGTTGTCCGCATGACAGACAGCAGGACCCCGAAGATGTTACTGTATGGCCAGCTGAAGGAAGGCCACCGTGAACTTTGAAGACCCTGCAAGCGCTTCAAGGACACCTTGAAGACAAACCTCAAAGCCTGTGACATAGACATCTCGCTGGAGGATACTGTGCTCTAGCGGCATAAAGACGTTTGAAAACAAGAGAACGCTGGCCATTAAGGAGAAGTGTGAGCGAAGGAAGCAAGGCTCAACTTCTGGAGACGTTTTCCCTTGCAACACCTGTGGGAAGTGCTGCGAATCCAGAATCGGCCTCTTCTCCCATATGCGGACACACACCGACAGATAAGCCTGCCTGCCTATTCATCTGTCGGTCCGACGGGAGACTCCATCATGATTCTTTGCTCCCCTTTTTGCTGCTCTGTCTCCTTGGTCGTTATAAAGGAATCCAGTGTGGGATGGTATCCAACAGAAATCAACATTTGCACCCTTCACAAATAGGGAGTGCAGTAAATACCTAATTTCAAACAATAAATCTTCTCTTTGATTATTCTCCAAAAGGAGCAAACTTTTTAAAACAGATTGAGAATCAACACAAAATAGGATATTACTTATCATCATCAGTATTTGAACAAGATGATTTGAAGCTATAAGGATGGCCACCAATTCAGCTGTACAAATTGAATGTCCCTTACCTAGATAATATGATCCCGCACTGCTATCATCCAGAATCGAGCCATCAGTGTAAACTTTTAAGTAATTATCTTTTTTTTCTAATTCAGTTTTGACAGATGCTGCTATTATATGTAGAAATTCTCCTTTTGTTGTGTCAGAAGCACATATGTTGACATTTCCTTTTGTTAACTCCAAGGGAGGGACAGGTGGCACCAGAACACGAGGTGCCATATCATGTAAATCAATGTCTGAAGAATGTAAAATATCTGACACATATGTGCGAATGGTTTGTAGATTTAAATTACTTTGTATAATTTTTGGAAAATCAATATCAAACCTGATATTTAATTCCTCAAAATCCTCCACTGCTGTACATCTCACAATGTACTTAGCAGAACTTAATTTTCTGATTTCATCTAGTGGTAGAATACCCGCGGCCGCAAGCTTATAGGCTTCGGAGGTCTTAGTATGCACAGGTTCCCCTAAAACCAGTTTCACAGCTTTACTGTCAATTATCCGGAGCTTCTTTAGAAACGTCGGCGGAGCGGAAAAGAAGATTTCTTGACCGTAGGTCAATTTTGATCTTACGAGAGATGTCGCGAAATGTAAAGGAATTTTGGAGTCTTGTCCCCAAGGAGAGTGACTTACAATTTTTAAGAAATTTAAACTTTTAACTGCTTTAGTCACTATTGAATCAATGTGTTTCTTCCAGTTTAGTTTTGAAGTAAATAGGATCCCAAGAAATTTTATTTCCGACTTGAAAAAAATATTTCACATCAGTCTATCGAGTTCACCCTGAAAATGTTTCTGTACATAATTGATGTAATGTAGGCTTGTCCTTTTCCTCAAGGATGTCTGAATCCATATATCAGCATATTGAGCCAGCTTGGTAGATGATGAAAAACATGAGTGTAAATCATAAAGCATAATGTTGAACAACAAAGGAGAAATAATGGAACCCTGCGGGATTCCCATATTTATAGGCCTACAGGATGATAAAGTTACTCCAACTTTTGTCACTGTATATTTTCCACTTAATAGGATTTAACATAGTCATAAACATGACCCGACAGAACAATTTGTTTCAGCTTATATAACAGTCTGCTATGCCATACTCGGTCATAAGCTTTAGTTAGATCGAAGAAGGACGCAAGGATACTTTTTCGCTTAGAAAACTGTTTTTTAATTTGGGTAGTGAGACGGGTCAGATGGTCAGTTGTATATCTTCCTTTCCGGAATCTAGTTTGAGCTGCCGGAATTATGTTTGTCACAGTAATATACCATTCTAATATTTACAATTTTCTGCATGAATTTCCCAAACGTGGGAGGTAACCGAAATAGGTAGAGAGCTCAAAGCTTCTGTTCGAGGTTTACTCTGTTTTAATACAGCAACAACCGATGACGTGCGGCATAATCAAAGTAGCACGTGAAACCAAGGTGGAAGGCACTTCACGTGGGTATCGTTGCACGTAAAAAGTGGGTGGAAGGCACTTCACGTGGGTATCGTAGCACGTGAAAAGAAGGTGGAAGGCCCTTCACGTGGGTATCGTAGCACGTGAAAAGTGGGGTGAAAAGAATGTCACACTAGGAACAATATTTCAGTTTGAGTTTGAGTTCTATCAGTGTGTGTGTGTGTGTGTGTGTGTGTGTGTGTACCACTACTGCCTCTGCTGCTGCTGATACTTTTATCTATGCTTTTAGTTATTTCTGCCAAGCCATATCAATTCGGTTAAATTCCAGTTCTGCATCTTTATACATTTCATTCTTTATGCTTTTGCTTGTGTGTCTGCCAGGCAGTGTAGTGTGTTGAGCTGAGATCGCTGCAGAGTGAACTGGATCATCAGTCTCTCCTCTCAGTTTCACACTGACTGGACACGAGTTGAAGGTCACAGAGCAGACAGCCAGAGCCTGCTTTCGGAATGACGGGAACATGAATGTATCAGTGACGGTGAAACCGGTTGACAGCTGTCAGCCCTTGAACGTGTCAAACAGACATCACACCCAACAGTCTGTGGCACAGGTTCACGAAGACACGGTCCACTGAATAACCCGATCTTTGAAAATATTTTCAAACATGGGGTGTGATTAGGATCATCAGTCATGGTTGTTTTTTTTTTTCTTTTTCTTTTTGTTTCGGGGGGTGGGGGTTGGGGCTGGAGGGAGGAGGTTTTTCTGTTGTTTTTTTTTTTTTCTTTTAACTTCACGTTGTCTGCCCCTGTCGATTATCCCCAAGGGACGTAACTGCCAGAATCCACGCGATTGCCTCCCTTGTCAGCGGAAACGGTGGGGGGAGTGTCGCTGCGAAATGGCGGAAAAGGGTAAATCACTCTGCTGGCTTGGTTGGAGTAGGTGTCTATGGGAGAAGGGGTTAGGGGACTTGGGGGCCGGAAGGAGAGGGGGGTTGTTAGCTGGCGGGGGAATGGTGTCAATGGGGCAGAAGAATGCAGTGTGTAAATCCTCCTTTCCGGGATCAGAAGACACTGCTGCAGCCGAAAAGGACAGAGAAAATGCGAACCTGAAACAACAACAACAACAACAGCGACAGCGACGACGACGAAGGAATCTCCCCAAACTGGCAACAGTCTGGTGCTTCTCATTCAGTCTGCCAGTTGGCGAAAAAGGGTGGGTGGTGTCAGGGGAGGGTGATAATGTGTGTGGGGGGGAGGCGCGGGGGGGGGGGGGGGTTGTGAACATAGCGTGATCCTAGAGGAAACAGACTAGGCGGGAAAAGGGGGAGGGGGGGGGGGCGTCAGGGGAGGGGATCAGTGGGATAGTGGAGGGTGGGGGGCGGGGGGGGGGGGGTTGTAGACACTGTGTGATCGTAGAAGAGACAGGCTAGACGGGAAGGGGAAGAGGGAGGGGGGAGAATAGAGGGAGGGGAGATGGAGGAGGAGGAGGAGAAAGGGAAGAGAGGAGGAGGAAGAGAGCAAGTTCCAGTCAAGCTGTCAGAGTTCTGAGTTGATAGAAATATAACAAAGTTTCCGCCAGTTTGATTCACTGGTTATTTGACGTGGTGAGGTTAAGCCATAGCTTCATCCTAAACAGTTGAGTGAAACTGATTACCTAAGCTGAACAGACCCCAACTGGCAGGTGTATCATCACTCCTCTTTTGCAACATCTCCACTGGCTCCCTGTCTCACACAGAATAAAGTACAAGATCAGCACTCCATGTTAAAGATGTATTCACAAAACTGCCCCTTCGTATCTCTGCGGCTGCCTTCACCTCTACACTCCATCTCGCTCACTACGATCGGCTTCGGGTCCACTCTGTTTACGCATACCCAGATTCAAACACTCGACTGTTGGCCGCCGTTCTTTCTCTGTCTCTGGACCTTGCGATTGGAATGAACTTCCTCTTTCGCTTCGTCAAGTCTCCACACTCAGCTCTTTCAAGTCTGGCCTTAAAACCCACCTCTTCCCAAAATAGCCTCCTTTGCCTGCCCTTCCTTGTCTTTAGTTTCTACAGTTTTAGAGTTATGCATGCGTGTGAATGACTGTTGCGAAAGCGCTTTGAATTGTCTCTGCACAAGATTCAGCGCTATATAAATACCATTATTATTATTATTATTTTCCACCTGTCAGTGATGGCTTATATCACTGTTCCTGGTTTGGTTGTCTGTTGTTGTTGTTGGTGCTGCTGCTGCTGCTGTTGTTTTAGCTAGATTGTGTGTGTGGTTGTTTTTTTTCATCCAAACAGGAACCACAAGGAAGAAAGTGTCGAAGGAATAGAAAGAAAAAAAAGAAGATAGAGAGAAAGAACGAAAGGAGAAGGAAGGAAGGAATGAAGGTACAAAAGGACACAAGGATGGAAGAGATAGAGAGAAACGAAACGAAACGAAATTTTATTTCACCAGGGTAATGAGATAAGCGAGTTCACATGCTTTTTTCCACCCAGCCCTGGAAAAAGAGAGAAAAAAGAAGAAAAACAACAACAACAAAACAAACAAACATAAAACACACACACACACACACACACACACACACACACACACACACACACACACACACACACACACACACACACACACACAAACAAAAAAACCGCACAAACTCGCAAATATCAAGTACAAGAAAAGAAAAAAAAGTACAATAAAATAAATTAAAAAGAAGGAAGGTAAGGGGGGTTGGGAGGGATAATCCATCCACCACAAACCAAATTACATACACACTCGCACACTCGGGGAAAAATGTTACAAAGGGAGATAGAACAAAAAAATTAAAGAAAGAAAAAAAAAAGTCAGGCATGATATACTACTCACACACAGACAAACTAGGACACCAGTGAGACAACCAAACATTATCAGAAAAAAAACCCCAAAAAACCCCATCCCACAATTATTGACTTGAAGAGAATAAATCAGATATTGTGATGTGTTACCTTTGAGTTTAGGCTTTTAAAAAGGAAAGTTTTGTAAACTGATTTAAATGAGCTGATACTGCTTATATTTTTAATGTATTCTAGTAAGGAGTTCTAAAGTGCCCCCCCCCCCCCCCCCCCTCCCCTGAGTATGCCAGACTAGTTTTAAACAGATCGATTCTTGTTTGTTTTTTCGTTGTTGTTTTTTTGTTTCTTTATGATATTGTTTGTTTTCGTGGACTGATTCAAGGGGAACCTTGCAGTTAGTGAAGAAGGAGCAAACCCATTTTGTATTCGATACATCATAATTGCTTTATTGTATTGCAGTTTGTATTTTAATGGAAGGATATCAAGTGTAATGTAGTCTTCGGGTGTCAGTGTAGAAGATTTAAGGAGTACAACTTTAAGGGCTCGCTTCTGAATTCTGACTAGTGGCTTCAATGTACTGGCGCTACAAAGGTCAAATAAAGTGGATGCATAATCAATCGAAGATTGAATATGTGCGTGGTAGAACAGTTTTCGTGCATTAATATAAAAAAAAAGCTTAACTCTAGATACCTGGAACACTTTTTGGGAGACTTGCTTGCATAAACATTCAATATGAGGTGTCCAGGAAAGGTTGTTATCTATGGTAACTCCCAGAACTTTGTGACTACTTACTTCATCTATCTTTTTATCACCGATGTAAATGGACGGCATACTAAAATCAATATGTTGTCGTTTTTGTCGAGAAGTAACTATCATGTATTTAGTTGTTTGCTCGTTTAAAGCAATGTGGTTTTGTTCCGTCCATCTGACCAACTCATCAACATTTTCTTTAATACTAATAGATAATTCTTTCAGGTCAGTGTGATTCGAATGAACAGAGGTGTCATCAGTAAAAATTCACACAAGCCTTTCGTAATAGATAGAGGAAGGTCGTTAATATATAAGGAAAAAAGAAGTGGACCAAGCACTGATCCTTGAGGAACACCAAAATAGTTGTGTCTGAAATCCAGATTGTGCATTGGTTAGAGAAAAGTATGTTGGCGATTAGTGAGAAATGACCTGATGAGAGATAAAGCATGTTCGGAAATTCTGTAAAGTGTTAGTTTTCTTAGTAATAGGTTATGGTGAATAACATCAAACGCTTTCGCAAAATCAACGAACAATACTGCTGTGAATTTGTTGTCATTTATGCTCATAAGCCACTCATCTGCTAGATTAGTCAGTGCGGTATGGCATGAGTGCTTTATTCGAAACCCAGATTGGTTAGGATGGAGTGATTTATATTTTGAAATATGATACATCAGATGCTTATAAATGTGTTTTTCCAAAGGTTTTGAAAGAACTGAAACTATTGAAATAGACCTGTAGTTAGAAGGATTAGTTTTATCGCCAGATTTATACAGTGGAATTATTTTCGCTTGTTTAAGATGATTAGGAATGTAATTTTTATCAATACAAAGATTGTATAAATAAGTCGGCAACGGTAGGAGCACTGGATTTTAAGATTTTACCATCTATGCCATCAAGACCTCGTGTGCCTGTTTGTTTCAGGTGTATGAGATAAAAATAAATGTCGTGTACAGACACTGGTGGAATGTTTAAGTCTGATGTTATGTTTTTGGAATTACAAAACTCTTTCAATGATGCGAGATCGTTAAATTGGGATCTATCATTTTTTACTGTTAAATTAGAAACATTGGAAAAATGGTAATTTAAGTCATTGATATTTATACTGCTTGCATCAACTAACACTTTATTAGTTCTCTTTCTTGTTTATGGCCTTCCATATCGATGTTGAGTTATTGTTAGTATCCGGAACTTTGTTTTGGCCAGGGCGCCCATGACATGATACTCAGGTGGGTTCATCCTGACAAAGGACTGGGAACTTGACTGTGTGTCAGTGTTGGAATAGCCTGGAGTGTCCACAGACTGATGGGGAGGGAAATAGGGACCAGGTTTAGATGGCTGGTGCTGGGGGTTGAATAAGGGGGGGGGGGGAGTGATCCATAGAATACACTGAGGGCAAGAGGGGTCCATCACTGGGACGATGACCATTGTCTGGCCGCCGCTGTGGGAAAATAGAACCACGGGTGTAGCTGCGACCCTGGGTTTGTGTCACACATCCTGTGGCGTTGTGAGCATGAGGGGCTGCATGGGACCTCTGCTGCCAGCCCGTAGCATCATCAACAGAATATTGAGGGTTAAATGAATATCGGGGGTCGGAACTGTATGTGTTCGTATTGTTAGGGTTACGATTAAAAACGTCAGTGTGTGCATTATGCTGCATATGTCTGTCAGCATTGTAAGGCTGTCGGTTAGTAGGGACAGCACGAGTGTTGGTACGGCTAGATCTCTCATCACCACCACTGAACTTTGTCGGAAATCCTTGAGCAGCATAACCAGTTTGTTGTCGGTTACCTGACAGGTCACGTCTAGTCTGGTCGTCCACAAGCCAGTTAATGTATGTGCGCTTCACATTGGATGCAAGCTGTGCTGTGCCTTTAAAACTGGGATGGGTTGTATTTTGGTACATGATTAGCTTCGGAGCGCCAGATGTTGCGACAAATGAGTCTGTATTATCTATAAATGTTATATTAAATATTTTACATGCTGAGAGAAGATTATGATTTGAGGGAATAATAGCGTTATTGATATTATGCTTGCCTTTGGCTGGTACCAGTGAACTAAATGCTATGTTTGAAAAGGGAAAGGCCTGGTGACACAGATTGATTATGACAGTCCACCGTTCGGTAGAGACTGGTCATGAGGGACAGTCGTTGACACCAACATGGATGACTGGGGCTTTAATGTTGCGGTATGCTGGCTGATGTGTCAACTAACATTCCAAGTCATGTGTTGCCATGCCCGGAACACAAATTTTGTGCAGGTTGTACGAGCGCAGTCCAGTTTCATAGTGTCCTCATGTTTGATGATGGAGTCACCAATCAAGAGTGCTGTGGCACTTTCATTTACACTGATGTTACTGAGCACTTCTAATGGAGAGCGTTTCTAACTCCTTTCACAAGACACCGTAAACGTTCCTTTGTCAGGCTTTGGGGACTCGGTTGGTTCGGGAATCTCGACACCGGCAGTCTTGTCAGAGAGTGCACTGTCAGAGAGAGGGGCGGAGTAGTTGTCAACAGGAACAGAGTAGGTGGTGGTGTGGTGGTCCGATGGAGAATCCTCTGTGGTGTTGTCACATGGAGCAGCAGGGGGCACCAGGTCAGAAGACGCTGTTTTAGGGTCGCTTGTCTTCAGGGGGGTCGTACTGGAATCGTCTGACTGGCCATCTGTGGTTGAGGACTTAAAGGTGAAAACAGAAAACCACTATTTTCCACAGTCTTGGCACCACTTTTCTGATCGTGTATTTCTTGGTTTCCTCTGTTGCTCGGGGTGACAACAGCACTGACAGGTTGAACTGCCAGACTCTGAAGGTCTGTTGTTGTAGAGGCCGGATCACCGCATTCAGATGAGGTTACCGTCAGAGTGATAGTCTTTCTCCTCTCTTTGACTGCTTCTATGTTGTCGTACTGTGTGCTGGCATCGACTGCTGGTAATTTCAGTTTGATGTTCTTTTATTCCGAGCGGATATTTCCCATCTGAGTTTTTAGAGTGTGATTGTTTTTGGCCAATAAGTCCATGGATGTTCTTAGTTCTTTCAGTTTTTGTTCAAGATTGTCAATGCTTGAGTCAGTTGAACTACGTTGTGTTTTTATAAGAGTTTTTATTTCATTTTTTGTTGCTGTCTTGGCATCTTCAGTCTGTGACACAAAAGACTCTTTCAGTATGTGACACAAAAGACTCTTTCATTTCTTGCTGTGAAGTAGTAAGATTGTCAACAGTTTCGTTGAGTTCCTCGTGTTGCATTCTACATGAACTGATCTGAAACAGGGAGTTTCTGTTTTTCTTCTGACTGACGCAAAGTATGCGTCGACGAAGTTTCTTAGCCTTGGTTCCTAAAGGAGTTGCCTTGGGTGATGACTGCTTTGTCCGTGACGGGGATGGGGGAACTCTTGTTGAAGGGGTGGGCGGATGCAGTACAACTTGTGTCGGAGTGTACTCACAAGTCAACACAGAGGGACATTCACTGGTGGGGGTCATTACAGGTGTACCTGTAGCAGGTGATGTTCCTGTGCTTTCAGCGGGTGACTGTCCTCTGGAATCAGGTGATGCGTCTCTTTGTGACACAGTGGTTGGCTCAGAGTGAAAGTGCATGGCATGAGTTCCCAAAGACAGGGAACCAAGAGGCTTGATGAAGTTGAGAGGGACGTGAAGAAGTGATGTTGTCAAAGTGTGCATATTCTTATCACTCCTAAACGATGAAACTAAGAATTTCATTTTCTCACACTCTTCAATGTCCCAGTAGTAGCAGTCTCTCCCCTGACAGAGAAGAGTACCCGAGTTCTGTGCAGACCTGAAGTAAAGGGTGAGGGTAACCCTCTTTGTTGTTTTCCAGAATATGCGCATGGTGGTTTTGGCAAGTTCGGAAGGAGGATCTGTAAGCCATTGTAATGCAGGGAATGATAAGATTTGATTATTTAGGTCATAATCAGACACTTGAAGTGTTACACTACTTTCTGTAATGGCAGTGTAGCGATACAATAGAATATTACGCCATGTTGTCAACTCTTGCTCCCCACAACAAAAGCGTTTTTGTATGACATCTGCAGTGTGCACAAGTTTTTTTTACCACAGGTAGGTTGATCAACGTCATGTGCCTGTTGGTAATCACTTTCAATATGTTGATCTGTCATTGTTGGTAAAGCTTAAATGCTGGCTCATTGCAAACATACAAGTACACACTCACGCTTGCGCTTGTGTTGACAGTGCTATTCTCAGTGAAGTCACATACGCAGCATCACAATTCATTGGAGTTATGTTCACGTGCAGTTGTCATGTTGAGGAAGGGTAGGGAGAGGAGAACGGACCTTGTGACAAATTCACGTGCTGTACTCCTCTCGATTGTCCAGTTTGAAATATGAACACAGTTGAACATCCAGTTCTTCTTAATTGTGTATTGAAAATATCTTTGCAATTAGCACAAAATCCAACGATGTTCAACCAATTCTGAAAGTGCCATTCAGTTCACCACACCTTCATACAGCTCCTTGCAGAATATCACCATCTCGCAAAGATATGAGGTTGTCCATCCATGACGTAGATGCGTTGTACTGCCGTTACGCGCCAGGGGCCCAGTACATCCGTTTTCGGCGTTGGTTTTCTTGTCCGAGTTTCCCTCTCGTAGGCGACTTGTGTGTGTGTGTGTGTGTGT
>NC_134880.1:36258803-36316303 GCF_041734735.1 Babylonia areolata
GACAGTGTGAGAGGGGTGAAGAGGAGGGGGGTGGGTACTGAGGGGGCGTGGCCTCGCATCCATATTATCACTTGGAGAAGTCACAATGCATTGTGTATCTATCTCTTATATATATATATATATATATATATATATATATATATATATATATATATATATAAGTTATTGTGGTTGTTCTAGTATAATTTTGTGTGTGCAGATATCCATTTGTCCAAAAAATATGATATTTTAGTGCAAATTACCTGACTAATGTTTGTAGTGAAAATGTTACAAGAAACAAAACACTGATTTTAAAACAACAGCATGTCACTAAAATATATGTCTAAAATGGGAAAACATTATGTGTTTTGTATTCTTTATTCATTTACCTTTCAGAAAATATATACTTTTATGGGTCTTTCTCCAGTAACAAAGAGCACAGAAATTTTTGAAAATTTATACCGGTTTTTGGTGAAAAAAAAACAAAAAAACCTGGCAAATAGATTTCACTTAAAATTTAATCTTATTTTCCTGGCAGCAAAAGGGTTTGGATGAGCTCATGTCTATCATGCGGATCGTTCACTTAGGTGTTGGGGAATGAATAGAAGTTCTATCTATATGTTCGTAGGGAAACCTCCTAATCTGTGCGTGGTTTGTATAGATTTCATAGTTTACCCCCACCCCTTCCCCACTTGTATGTGTGTGTGTGTGTGTGTGTGTGTGTGTGTGTGTGTGTGTGTGTGTGTGTGTGTGTGTGTGTTGTAATGATGTGGAAGTGTTTTGCACAAATGTAAAGACTAAGATCTCGCCTTATTGAGTTAAATTTGATATAATAATTTCGTCTTTTCACTTTGTTTTTGTGTGTTCACAGTGAGGAAAGGGAAGTGGAGGGGGTGGGGGTAGGAGGTGTGTGTGTGTGTGTGTGTGTGTGCGTGTGTGTGAGTGAGTGAGGGGTGGGGGGGGGTGGGGGGTAAACGTAAAATTTCTACAAAGGATGCACGGATTAAGTTCCCCAAACCATCAAATTTTCTGGAATGATACATATAGATTTCTACTGAACTGTTCATGGTTTCGGACGTCAAAGGCTTTTTGTCTAATCTACAAAAAATGATGTCAGGTGTCGTGGGACACCAGTGGTGTCATGCCATACATGTTTCCTAAATGTTTAATTGGAAATTAACACATCCATTCTGGTTTCATGAAATGGAACTGCTCCTTTTTCATGAAATCTAAACATAGAAGTAAACTTGGCAATTTTCTTGAATTTAAATAACTATCAAATAAAAAAAGAATAATAAAATAATCAACCCAACATCAAACCCCGTCAAATTATTGTCATAAAGCATGTCTGATGTTTATCAGAATGGAAGCGAGCACAGTTTTATTTGGGTAGTAATGCATGCTGCGCCCAGTTTTAGGTTGCATCAAGAGCGGTATTGGTCTCCAGGTTTTTATTTATTTATTTTTATTTCATTAAAAAAAAAAAATCATCTTTGTGAGGTTTAGGTAAGCAGAATATGACTCCTCCTTTCAGCGCTGAAGGCAGATAATGTCTTGCTTTGTTTTTATTCTTTTTATTTTGTTTTTGAAGCACTCATTTCATGATTTCACTACAAATGTTCCTAACTGACCCCAAAAAGTCTTGAAAAAATTAACAGTAAATCATTAGTGTCATGACTGTGTTTCAAAGCTGTACCTGCTTCTTCAAAAGCAGTTTCTCATTCTGTCGTATCTTTTTCTTCTTTGTAGTAACTTTGCTAAGTCATCAACAAGTTAAGAAACTTCACAATGTTTCAGTTTTATTATCATACACGGTTTCTGTTATTTATGTCTCATAACACTTAGTAAGTTCAGCCATACATTAGTTTTGAAATTTCTTTTTTTTTTTCACTTTGAAAAACAACAACAAAAACATGCCCCTGATCGAAGCATTTTGCGTGGTCATAAGACAGATAAACAAATTTATTGTGTCTACTTTCGGTTTCTTTTCCTTTGTCAAAAGACTTATTTTCTAACTTCCCAATACCACTTTCCGGTTATTTTTCCAGTATATTATTAGCTTGGTTTTTTTTTCCAGATTGCGAAAGATACAGATGTTGCCCACATTGCCACCCATTACACCCAGGAAGAGTGGATCATGTTTAGTTTGCTGGATTTTGTTTGATTTATTGTTTGGCCTCTGCTTTAGGGTGTAACAGCACATTCCTCTGGTACTTCTTTTATAATAGTGTTAATTTCGGCAAGAGACTTTTTATCTCTTAAAAAGGAACAATTGAATTTCCATGGGGTAAAGTGTTTTGAGTCTTTCTGGAAAGTTATTTACAGTTTTTTCATTGAATGGTTCGTTCTATGGCCAGGTTTTATATCTGCGTATGTTACAAAATCGGATAATTCTTTGGGAATTAAGTAGAAATAGCTTACTCTGTTGGCATGTGTTACTTGTTCTCCAGCTTCATCGAATTATATCTGAAATAGATTCTCTCCAAACGTCTATCGGGCCTAATTCAGTTGTCAACATCTTAACTTGTTCTTTTGCCTTTGTGTCATTTCAGATTTTTCTTTTTAAGAGAAACAATCCCAACGAAGTCCATGACAAATTCCAGTCACCCCCAGTTACTGTTGTTTTTCAATCGGGAAGATTATAATCATAATTATGATGGATGTGATGATGATGATGATGAGGATGGTGATGATGATGGTAATGATGATGATTGTTATCTTCATTCTATTATATCCTCCTACTCCTCTCCTTCTCCTCCCTTCTCCTCCTCTTCTTCTTCTACTTTTACTTCTTCTCCTTCAATTGACTTACACCAGAGAATACCCACGGAGGAACCGTTCCACTGTCTGCCCCCTTTATGTCCTGGTACAAAGCACTTTGAGATGGACATTTAAGTCAGATCTACCAGGCTTCTCTATTCATCTCTCTCCCTTCCCCCTAGTCCTTCCCCCCCACTACCCCACCCTCTCCCATCTTACAGAAGACAAGACAATGAGGCTTAGGTGTATCATTAATGAGGCTTAGGTGTATCATCAGCTCCAAAATTGTGTATAGTGCGTCATACAGTAAGACCTTCAGGCACGCACACGTGTGTGTGTGTGTGTGTGTGTGTGTGTGTGTGTGTGTGTGTGTGTGTGTGTGCGCGCGCGCGCGCGCGCGCACGCATGCAGGTGTAATATATACCTATCCATCCATATGTATATACAGCTCTCTCTCTCTCTCTCTCTCTCTCTCTCTCTCTCTCTCTCTCTCTCGTGGACTTCAAGAAAGCCTTTGATTCTGTTAACCGTAATGCGTTATGGAATGTTCGTCGAAGAAGTGGTGTGGGAGGTAAATTATACATGGCTCTTAAAGGTGTCTACAACTCAGTTTGTGCATGTGTGCGCGTGAAGGGCATGTACTCTGATTACTTTAATTGTCCAAAGGGAGTGAAACAAGACTGTCTTCTGAGCCCTCAGTCATTTTCCTTTTTTATTAATGAGCTGGCTGTGGAACTGTCCAACAGAGGTAGACATGGTATTCAACTAAAACCTGGAGCGGTTGGAATGTTTTTTACTTCTATTTGCTGATGTTATTTATTTGCTATGTTATTCTTTTATCTCGAGCGGTTAAATGTGTACAGAATCAATTATATGCCCTAGAAGAAGAAGCAGATCGTTTAGGTTTGACAGTGAATTTGGATAAGCCTAACATGTTTGTTTTTTTAAGAATAGGTGGACACTTATCAGTACACGAAAAGTGGTACTATGGACGTTCAGAAGTTAGAGTGGTTAATTCATATAAATACCTAGGACTGATATTTTCAACAAAATTAAGTTTGAATTATGCATGGAAAGAATCGCGTAGTAAAGGGGAAAAGGGCGTCATCGAAATTTTGAAAACTTGAAGAAAACGCAATGCTTTTGATTGTTGTTTGCTTAGGAAATTATTCCACACACGGATAGAACCTTCAATTACATATGCATTTGAAATTTAGGGACTAAATGCGAATTCACAGATTAAGAGAGTACATACTTATGCTATTAAACGTTTTCTAAATGTACCAATACATTCATCCAACACAGTTTTAAGTTCAAGTTGAATTTGTTAATGTCGTCAAGCAAAATCAATGACGTACGTAATTTTTCGGTATTCTTATTTTAGGCATTCAAATTAAGAGAAAGTGTTACTTCGTAAAACAGTTATAATGTAATTTTTGTTGTCTATATATTTACACGGATACAATGCACGGTTTGTTGTCTATATTAATGCTTATTTGTTTATGTGTTTTCGCTGAGTTGTATTATGTTTACGTATACCCCCTTCACTAGGGGCTGTGGCCTGATTGTGAATAAACCATTCCAATTCCAATTCTCTCTCTCTCTCTCTCTCACACACACACACACACACACACACACACACACACACACACACACACACACACATATATATATATATATATATATATATATATATATCAGTGTGTGCGCTCACGCACTTGAGCATGCAAACATATGTCTATTCTATCTGTCATGCAAGAATATGCTATTTCACGAAATCTGTCGAAGGGAAAAGAAACAGAAACGTTCAAGCGACATCGAAACACACTCACACTAATTAGGCAGGCAGACGGAGCCAGATGAGGAATGGTACTCTGATGAAGATGAAAAATAGGAGGAGGAGGGGTGGGGTGGGGTGGATGTGGGAGTAAACAGCTTGATCTTTCACAAACCTCACCTCCCAGTCTGTCTTTCTTTTCACGAAAACATGAAATATCCCCTGCCCCCTCCCCTCCCCACCACCCTGCTTCCTTCCATCACACCGCTCCCCAACCAACTTCGTGTCTTGTATCTGGCTTTCTGGAATGGAAAATGTGAAAGGAAAAAAAACAACAAAAAAACAAGAACATGTTTTGATTGCTGGTTTCGTTTTAAGAGGAAGATAGGATGCATGTGAGGGTGGTGAGGGAGGGTAGGTCGGCAGTGGGGGCAATAGTAGAGAGAGACAGACAGAGACAGTGAGAGAAAGAGAGGGAGGGAGAGAGAGAACGATGGGGAGAAACAGGCAGGCAAACAGTCAGACAGTGGAGGCAAGAATGTGTGTGTGTGTGTGTGGTGTGTGTGTGTGTGTGTGTGTGTGTGTGTTTCACAGAGAGAGAGAGAGAGAGAGAGAAAGGAGAGAGCGAGAGAGAGCGACATACAGACAGACAGTCCGACAGGTACAGTGAGGACAAGAGTGGAGAGACACAGTCAGACAGTATAGTCAGACAGACAGACAGACAGCATAGTCAATCAGACATACAGACAGACAGTATAGTCAGACATACGTACAGACAGAACAGTTAGACAGAAAGGCAGTATTGTCAGACAGACAGGCGTAGTCACACATACAGACAGACAGTATAGTCAGACAGACAGACAGAAAGTATTGAGACATACAGACAGTATAGTCAGACAGACAGTATACACAGACAGACAGACAGTATAGTCAGGCAGACAGACAGTATCGTCAGATAGACACAGAAAGACAGTGTAGTCAGACATACATATAGACAGACAAACAGATAGACAGACAGACAAACAGTGTAGTCAAACATACAGACAGTATAGTCAGACGGACAGTATAGTCAGACAGACCGACAGTATAGTCAGACAAACAGTATTGTCAGACAGACAGACAGACAGTATCGTCAGACAGACACTCAGTCTGACAGACAGACAGACAGTATAGTCAGATATACAGACAGTATAGTCAAGCAGACAGACAGTATCGTCAGACACTCAGTTAGACAGTATCGTCAGACAGACAAACAGTGTAGTGAGACAGACCGACAGTATAGTCAGACAGACCGACAATATAGTAGTCAGACAGACAGACAGTATAGTCAGACAGACAGACAGTATAGTCAGACAGACAGACAGTATAGCAGTCAGACACACAGACAGTATAGTCAGACAGACAGACAGTATAGTCAAACAGACAGAGAGTATATATCAGTCAGACAGACAGACTGTTTAGTCAGAAAGACAGACAGTATAGTCAGGAAGATAGACAGTATAGTCAGACAGACAGTATAGTCAGACATACAGACATATAGTATATATACTGTCTGTTTGTATGCATACTCCGTCACCATTGTATGGCTTGTGCTGTGTCAGGTCAGGTCATTAGATCTGCTACTGGTAACCTGTAATCCAGTACAACCTGTTCAGGGTCGGGGTGCCGGCGACTAAACCGGCACTCCATCCGCTTCCTTGCAGGACTGGTGAGGCGGGTGGCTAGACACCCTTATGGAGATCCATAAAAGGGCGTCGGCTCAGGAGAGCCACCGACGGCCATCTAGCTCCACTGTGCTGTGTGCATGCCACACGCAGTTGGCCCCCGGGGTGTGTCTACCCATGCATGTGAAGTCTGGATCCGGCAGAATCTGCGGAAGAAACCTATCGGTTCAACAGAGAGGAAGGCGGTTACAGCAACGCACTGTGGAGTGCAGAGAGCAAGATGAGACACCGAAAGGATATCTTGGTCATCCACTGCGTCCGTGCTCATCCTCCAGTCGTCTCGACTTAAGTCTTGCCACTGGAAATTGGTGAACCCGGACGAGAAAGTGAGGTCGACGTTGCGCAACTCCTCTTCACTTTAAACAAACTCATCGCACAAGTCATCAGTCATCCTTAATGACCTTTCATCCTTCATCTGAGCACCCCCCACCCCACCACCACCCTCCCCCATGCCCCAGCTGGATGACAACGATGGTCATCATCGATCTCGACACACACCACCACCATAGTCAGACAGTCTAGTCAGACAGCAGACAGACAGTATAGTCAGACATACAGACAGACAGTATAGTCAGACAGACAGACAGTATAGTCAGACAAATAGACAGTATATACAGACAGACAGACAGTATAGTCAGACAAATAGACAGCATATACAGACAGACAGACAGTATAGTCAGACAGCAGACAGACCGTATAGTCAAACAATCAGACAGACAGACAGTATATTCAGACAGACACTCAGACATACAGACAGACAGTACAGTCAGACAGACCGACAGTATCGTGAAACAGACAGTATTGTCAGACAGAGAGACAGTATAGTCAGACAGGCCGACAATATGGTTAGACAGACCGATAGTATTGTCAGACAGACAGTATAGTGAGACAGTCAAACAGTATAGTCAGTGAGACAGACAGTATCGTCAGACAGACAGACAGACGGTATAGTCATACTGACAGGCAGACAGTATAGTCAGGACTGACAGTATCGTGAGACAGGAAGACAGCACAGTCAGACAGACAGACGGTATAGTCAGACAGACAGACAGTATAGTCAGACAGACAGACAGTATTGTGAGACAGGAAGATAGTGCAGTCAGACAGACAGTATAGACAGACAGACAAACACACGGTATATAATCAGACAGACAGACGATCACAGGCAGGCTCTGTTATTAACGATGAAGTGCTTTGTGATGTTGACAGCGAAGCTCTGAACAACATAGAGAGAGGGGGGCGAGGAGGAGGAGGAGGAGGAGGAGGAGGAGAGAGAGAGAGAGAGAGAGAGAGAGAGAGAGAGAGAGAGAGAGAGAGAGAGATACGGATACGGATACGGATACGGATACGGATGATTTATTCATCAGGCCATAGCCCCTATGAAGGGGTACACAAACAACATTTGTTACGTCACATTTGTTTGAATAAACACGAGAAAACCAAAATCACATGAAATCACATGAAACACAGATACATTTGCAAAACATATTATGAGGTTGCAATTTCTCTAAATTTAAACGCTTTGTGCAGGAAAATGGACAAATTCCATACATCATTTTGCCTTTTGGACGACATCAATAAGCACAACTTGAATGTACAAGGTTGTCGGAAATATCTGGCTGGAATATATCTTTCTCTTAACTCCTTAAGAGCCGAGCAGCTCAAAACAAAATGCACTTCGTCTTCTTTGTCTTCCTGGCATAATGGGCAAATCAAATCATTAACATCAAATTTACTGTATCTGTAACGATGTACAGCTAAACTCGACACACCCAACCTAAATCTTGTGGTTATTATTCTTAGATATTTGTCCATGTTTAACGTCAAATAAGGTTTCATATCATGTAGTCCGCAAAATGTTCTATACATACTAAATCTATTACTGTTTTGAACATGCTCATTCCATGCTTGCCATCTACAATCAATTAAACGTTGACGAAAAATTTTAATGAAATCGTTTATGCTACCCACACCTTGACTAAACCACACTTCGCCAAAACCATTTTCACACAGACAAATACGTACATCAGTTACCCAGTTTTTCTTTCCTCTAGAATCCAAATCAAACAACATTTTGTAAGTTTTCAACGGTATCCTAATTTCTTCCATTTGTACTAATCTAAGCCAATATCGTATGCACTGAACAGCAGAATTTACAACTATAGGGTATCTATTAGTTTCACCATATACAAGGTCATTAGGGGTGCGCATATCAAGACCCAAAAACTTCTTCAAAGCAAATAGATGCACAGATTCACAATGAAACGCAGCGTTGTTTAAACCCCACAACTCTGAACCATATTGCACAATTGGCTGCACTTGAAAATCAAACATTTTCAGAAACAATTTCATGGAAGTATTATTCAATAAAGACAGTCTTTTCATGATACATAATAACGCATTTTTTGCCCTACAAGCGAGATCTTTGCAAGCCGAAACAAAGCTTAAACGCGTAGTAAAAAAAATCCCGAAATACTTGTACACATTTACCACAGGCATTGTAACACTATCATAAAGCCATTTTTCCCTCGCACCTAAGAATCCCCCCTTTCGAAATACAATAATATTACTCTTTTTCATATTAACCTTCAACTGAAGAGATGTGGCAGTTTGATGTAAGATATTTAATTGATTCTGCAGACCAACAACAGTCTCGGATAATAAAATAACGTCGTCAGCCAACAAAAGAATAAACAGTTCAAATGCATCATAAGAAATAGTGGCACCGTGTCTTCCATGATTGAGTATTTCTATCGCCAATTCATTAATAAAAAGAGAAAATAATATTGGACTGCACGCATCACCTTGCTTTACTCCTGTTGTACATCTGATATAATCTGTTAAGGAAGCACCACATCTAACTCTACATTTTACATTATCATACATACTCTGAATACATCTGTATAATTTACCTCTTATACCATTTCTTAACAAAATAGGCCAAAATCGATGAAGGCCACATATAATTTACGGTTATAAGAAAACTGTTTTTGTACCAATGCTAACAGAGCAAACATGTGATCTATTGTTGAATAACCCTTTTTAAAACCGGCTTGGCATTCACCTGTAATGTTATTTTCCTGAACCCATTCCTGTAGTCTGCAATTAATAATAACACTAAATAATTTACTACTTATATTACTCAGGGATATACCTCTATAATTATTGGGATCTTTAACATCACCCTTTTTGTACAATGGAGAGAGAGAGAGAGAGAGAGAGAGAGAGAGAGAGAGAGAGAGAGAGAGAGAGAGAGAGAGAGAGAGAGAGAGAGAGAGAGAACGAAATTTTATCTTAAGAGGGAAAAGGAGTAAGCACAAGGTGCTTGTTCACATCCGGCCCTTTCGGCAAGAATAATGGCTGTGTGTGTGTGAGAGAGAGAGAGAGGAGAGAGAGAGAGAGAGAGAGAGAGAGAGAGAGAGAGAGAGAAGAAAAGAGCGAGAGTCAAATGCATAACAGCAAAATCAGAATGACATACGCATGTACAAACATAAGTATGAATATTAATGTACAATACAATATCGTTATAAACAGATAACAACAGGGGCAATAGGGACGGGACGTGGTGGAGAGCAGAAGGAAGAATGGACAAGGGGAAGAGTAAAGAAAGTATGGGAGGCTGACTGAACAGACAGATACAGTGAGAGTGACAGTGGAGACAGACATAGAGAAACTGACATGGGAGGAGAGAGGCGTGTATATATTGACAACAAACACGTTTGTTGTTAATAATTGATATGTCACATAATCACATGTTTCTCAATGAATGTGCATGATGTGTGTTTCTAAAGATAGGGATGCTTTTGACAGAGTTTACATTGAGACAGGATAATATTTCATTCCGTAAGCAGCCCCCTGAATAAGACAGGCCACGTTATGAACATGACGGTGCGTGTTGGTTACAAATATATTTTTATTGAGGGAGGGAAGGGGGGGTGGCAATTCAGACATGATTTGGAACATATCTGGATTTGTAAAAAAAAAAAAAAAAAAAAATAAGGAGGTGAGAACAAAATAATGAAGAGAGAGAGAGAGAGAGAGAGAGAGAGAGAGAGAACAGTTCAACACCCGGCTTGATGTCACTAAAATCGTACTTCACTGACGACAGACCCGTTTCAACAGACAAGAACCTCTCACCTTGGATTCTGAGCGTCTCTAGGATCTGTGAAGTCAGGTCCATGGTAAGACCTGTACCAGATGTCCAGTGGGAATGGGGGACGGGTGGAAGTGTTTCCCCTGTTGGCTGCACTCCTACCTGTTGTCATCACTGGTTCGTTGTCTTCGTGTCTGTTTCCGGTTCACAGATCGCTGTCGGAAGGAGCGTTCAATTCCACGTCACCACAACACAGGCGATGTGCGGCCACAAACCCGACACAGGCGATGTGAGGCCACAAACACGACACAGGAGATGTGAGGCCACAAACACGACACAGGAGATGTGAGGCCACAAACACGACACAGGAGATGTGAGGCCACAAACACGACACAGGAGATGTGTGGCCACAAACAGGACACAGGAGATGTGAGGCCACAAACAGGACACAGGAGATGTGAGGCCACAAACACAACACAGGAGATGTGAGGCCACAAACAGGACACAGGAGATGTGGCCACAAACACGACACAGGAGATGTGGCCACAAACACGACACAGGAGATGTGAGGCCACAAACACGACACAGATGTGCGGTCACAAACACGACACAGGAGATGTGAGGCCACAAACACAACACAGGAGATGTGAGGCCACAAACACGACACAGGAGATGTGAGGCCACAAACACGACACAGGAGATGTGCGACCACAAACACGAAAAGCAAACCTTCCAGTCTGCTCCGTACTGTCACAAGTCTCGTGCACATTTTCAACAAGAACGTGACGCACGTGCTTGGCCATGAAACTGAGGTCTGTCGCGTGAAACTGTCTTCCACACCGAACACGGAAACACTCACTGTCCACAGGTATGGTCACCGACAGTCACACAAATGACACCACTGTCATCAGAACACTGTCCACAGGTATGTTCACCGACAGTCACACACATGACACCACTGTCATCAGAACACTGTCCTGCATAACAGTAGAGAGAAATCCACTTTCAGAAATCACTTTTAATTTAGTAGTTAATTGAGCTCGAATAATTTTTTTTCCGGAGCGTTCAAAAGAGAGAGAAAGAGACTGACAGACAGACAGACCTTTTTTTTTTTTTTTACCTGGTTAGTGCCGAAGGAATAGAAAGAAAGAGAGAGAGAGAGAGAGACACTGACACTGACACTGACACTGACACAGGTTTAATTGTGAAAGCCACCGGCCCATACACAAAGGGGTGGGGGATACAATAGGGCAATTCAACATGCAGAAAGAATATATTTTTTTAAAGTCTGTATTGTACATGAGTAACCGATAACTGGATGAAAAATACAAAACATGTTCGTACTCATCATGTGTATAGTTATACCAATTCATTCACTGAATTTTAAAGAGCGTAATGTGTACATAGCAATATTTCTCTGGGAGGTAACACATGGGTTTTGTAGAACAGGAAGCAATGTATTGTCATTGATATTTATGAACTCTGAAATATATTTCCGGCGGATATGACCGTATTTAGGACACACAAAAATGATATGGTATTCATCTTCCAGGATGCCAGGACAAAACGGGCAGAAACGGTTTACATCCGCGTTCTGGAATCTTCTATTTATACCAAGCTCGTTTAGACCAAGTCGCAATCTTATCAAGGTATCTCTGAAACGTTTGATAGTGATATTGTCCAAGTATAATTCAGAATGAAAGTCTGTTTTAAATGACCGATAAATAGAAAATCTGTCACTACTACAAAGTTTAGCAAACCAGTCCAATTTGAATTTCTCTATCAGTTTTTGTTTAAGAGATTTTAAGAATGTGAAATCATTGTCAGTACCCTGGTTCATCCATACACCAGGGAAACCACACATCTCTAGGCATGCTTTAAGTTTACCAAGCCAATTTTCTGACATCTTGTCATTTCTATCTAGAGAATTCTTCAGCATCGATTCAGCCTGTTTCGGAAATCGTGAAAGTGGCATCCTGGTCAGTTTCAACCAGTAGCGAACACATGATACAGTCGAGTCAATAAAGAGAGGGTAACGACCGGTCTCTCCGTATACCATATAATTTGGTGTCTTGTTTGATACACTGATAATCTTTTGCATGCAAATAATTGCGCCGAATCAATGACGTCTACTTTAACTAAACCCCATACCTCCGCTGCGTACAGTAACATTGGTTTTACTTGTGCATCGAAAAGCTGAAAGAATACCTTTGAATTTAGATTGCCAACTGCCCACATTGTTTTTAGAATGTCAAGTACTTTATTTTTTGCCTTACTTGCAAATTCATCGCAAACACAAGTTTCTGACAGCTTAGTAGTGAGTGTGAACCCTAAGTATTTGTCTTGTTTACTATTTCAATTGTGTTTCCTCTATATGTCCATTTTTCTATGCTAGAAGCATACCTCCCTTTGCTAAAAATCATTATTTTGGTTTTATCCAAATTCAACTATGTCCCAGTTCCCTTGAAGACTTTTCTAAATTATTAATTTGGTTTTGCAGCCCACCCGGAGTTGACGACAATAGAACGATATCATCGGCAAACAACAACAAATAAATTTCATCAGAACCGGGTAGTAACTGGTTACCATGTCTCCCCCACTGTCTCACAAAATCTGCGACTTCAGATATCAGTAGTGAAAAGATTATCGGGCTGAGGAGACTGCCTTGTTTAACCCCTTGGGGACAATTGAAAAAATCGGTCATATTTCCACCCCATCTCACACAGGCTCCAATAGAACGGTACATGACCTTTAACATGTTAATTAGCTTTGTGGATGCATTTGCATTTTCTAGTGTCACCCACAGTTTATTTCGGTTAACAGTGTCGAAAGCTTTGCGGTAGTCTACGAAGGCAGCATATACCTTTTATCCCCTTTTGCTGTTTAATTTGTTTTGTTTTTTATTATTGTAGTCAAGGTAAACATACGGTCAATTGTCGAATAGTTTTTACTGGCGGAAACCTTCCTGTTCTTTACTGATTTTGCTTTTATTTACAGCCCAACGGCACAATCTTTTGTTCAAAATGGCCGTAAATACCTTCCCTACAACGCTAAGTAAAGCTATGCCTCTGCAGTTATCTGGATTGGTTTCGTCTCCTTTTTTGAAAAGGGGAATTATAATTGATTTGCACCAACCCAAAGAGAAATAACCGGTATCTTACAGTTTGTTAAATAACGCCACGCCTCCTGAAGGCCTACCTCGCCTGGAAATTTTGACAGCAGGTGCATGGAAACAGCAATAATCATGGAAATGGATGGTAGAATCAAATTGTGACGTAAATGTCTCCATCGCACAGAAAACATCAAACGACTTCACATACTTTATAAAGTCAGATTCACTAAGTCTGGCAACTAAATTTTCAACGTTGAAGGAAGCGAACGTAATTTTACTTCCAGAAATAGATAAGTTTGTGTATGGGTGTTGGCCAGTGTCCTATCCTTTGTCTTTAGTGCTGTCACGAGGTACGTGTTGAAACTGGTCAAGAAGACTAGTTTGGCGTGACCTACTACGTGTCCTGGGTCTTTTGTGGTCATCCATGTTTGCTGTGGTGTCGGTGGGCAGGTCAGGGTACGCCTCCTCTGCCGAGGGGGTTCCGTGTGTTGTGCTTTCCTGTGTGGTGACCGTTCTGAAAGAGTCTGCAGGCACGGTGGATGTCTGCACGGGAGCTGCTTTCGTGGTGTCTGCAGGTGTGGTGACTGCTTGTCTGGAGAATGCCCGTGTAGAAGTTGCAGGCATGGTTGTAGTTTGAATAGTGACTTGCATCTGTCTGATTGATGGCCACTTGTGTAACGACTGTCTGGTGGAGGTCCGTCTGCGTAATGTCTGTCTGGTTGAGGCCCGTCTGCATACTGGCTGCCTCTAAGGGTGTCTCTTGTACCATCGGGGACTGTGCAAACGTCACAGGCACAGTGGAAGCTGTAGTCATTCTGACTGCCTTGGCGGAGGCTGCCTCCATGGAGGCTGAGAAAGAGGAGGTTGTCTGCTCTGTTGCCATCTGCTTGGAAGACGTCTGCATACCAGACACGTCCGTCAAGTCCGCAAGTGTGGGGTTTGTCAGTTGAGGAGTATCTGCAGAAGATGCCTGTGTATCTGTGGGTTCGATCCTACTCTGCCATGTCCAGTCCATGTAGAAGTCGGTCTCTGTGTGTGTCGCCCACACAAGTCTGCATTCTCCTGACGGCTGGCCAGAGAGAGAGAGAGAGAGAGAGAGAGAGAGACAGACAGACAGACAGACAGACAGACAGACGGACAGACAGACACAGAGAGAGACAGAGACAGACATACAGACAGCGCGGCTGAATGGCGGATCAGGAAAGTGACACAGCGAGGAAATGGACAGTAATCACGCTATGCCCCCGGATACCAGGATTAGGAGAAAGCTGTGTGTGTGTGTGTGTGTGTGTGTGTGTCTGTCTGTCTGTCTGTCTGTCTGTGTTACTCTGTGTGTGTGTGTGTGTGTGTGTGTGTGTGTGTGTGTGTGTGTGTGTGTGTGTGTGTGTGTTGTGTGAATGTGCATATATGTCTATGCCTGTGTGTGTGCGTGTGTATCTGTGTGCGTATATGAGTGTGCGCCCGCGCGTCTGTACACGTGTTTATCTCCTATCCTGCATGTGTGCGTGCGCGCGAATGTGTGTGTATGCTATGCATAAGTGTGTATGCGTGCGCGAGTGCATCCGTGCGTGTGTGCATTCGTGGTTTTGTGTGTGTGTGTGTGTGTGTGTGTGTGTGTGTGTGTGTGTGTGTGTGAGCCCCAGGACAGAAGACTGATCAAACAGACAGACCCCTTTCACACCTTTCATCACACCGTCTTAAGCTGCCGGCGAAATAGTGAGGAAAAACACCACCTCTTTTTTGTTGAGTTTGCCGTCGTTCGCTTCTGCACAACTTTTAAATCCCGTCCTCGGTAATTTGATTGGAGAGAGAGAGAGAGAGAGAGGGGGGGGGGGGGGGGGGGGGGGCGCGGGGGGGAGATACAGACAGACAGACAGACAGCAGACAGAGACAGACACAGACTGATATAAAGACAAAGAGAGAGGCAGATAGACAGACGGACAGAGATGAATAAATACGGAGAAAGACAGAGACAGACAGACACAGACAGAGAAAAACAGATAGAGACAGAGGGACAGACAGAGAGAGAAACAGACATACGGACAGACAGAAAGTGACAGAAATAGAGATAGAAACAGAGAGACAGATAGACAGACAGAGGTAGAGAGAAACGGAGACAGACATAGATACACACACACACACACACACACACACACACACACACACAGAGAAAGAGACAGAGAAAGAAACACAAAGAGAGACAGAGGGAGAGAAGCACAGCCCAACGTGACATCACTCTACACCACATGAGAGGGGGGGGGGAGGAGAGAGAAAGAGAGCAAGAGAGAGAGAGAGAGACAGACAGACAGACAGACAGACGGACTGAGCACTATTCCATCTTAAATTGCAATAGCTACATAGATGTAGCCAAGTGCTCAGCTGAAAACAGATGACCGTGGCTCAACTCACAGCACAAGCTGAAAGCTGAGCTGTAGCAGACGCCTTTTTCGCGACTAACTGCTGGTCTCCAACAGCTGGCGCAGAATGTGTGACCCCATTCCCGGTTTGAATGCAAAGCCCATTCTAAACCTATTCTCTAAACATCTATTAAATCAAGTCTCTGTATCTTTCGCTCCAATATTATATTTGTTGTGCTTACACACACACTTAAATCAGTCAGAAACATATTTGATTTTATCATTCGTCAGTGTAAAGATTTCAACTGACACTAAGCTTACATCATTTTGTCTTCTCGTAACACATAATGCTACAGTTTACAATTCTTTATGTGACTGCTGTTGGAAACTTAAACCACACCATAATAGTATTTGGATGAGAATAGATCAGACATTTAGAAGATACAAAGCTGATTTTCATCGTCCACACTTAATGACAACCACTTCACAACTAGTATTGCTGTACGCCATTGGGTAAGCTGAAATCTGTGCTTCTGATGCACCATATTCAATTAAATATCTCTTTTGTCGGATCAGTAAACTGCAAGTATTATATACTTGCAGAATCGTTGCAATTCCATCTTTAAGTCTTTTCCATTTGTGTTTGCCTACATTAAACTGATTTAACGCAGTTTGTAATTTTCAGCAACAAGCTCGCTAAAACTGGCCCTTTTCAGGTGACTCAAATTAAGATTATAAATTCATCTTAAATCATCAGCACTTCATTTTATACCCATTATAAAGTAGGTATTGAGCTCTTTCTTTTGCGACCTATCCGACGTAAATCGGTTCAGGAAATATTTAGAAATCTATTGCTGAACACCTTGTAACAAACACAGTTCTAATCAGATTTAGCCTGATTGGGGACCTTTTGTTTCATGGGACATGCTAGCGTCATTGCAGTTCGCTTAACTTGCATAAATAGCCATAGCAGGTGATCACTGGTCACTTTCACCCGAGCCCGTTTGTGGTGATAGCCAGCTAGCTGTCCGCTGTGTGTCATCCACAGTGTGTTTTACGGACCCAATGAACAGTGTCTTGCTACATATCACTGTAAGTACCCATTGTGGTAGGATGTTTATCACACTATTTGATTGATGGTTGTCTTCAAACTTATAATAATGTATTATCATGATGTGTTAGACTGTGTGTAAAATGTGCTGATGATTTGTAAATTGTATTCTTTGACACAGTACTTGTGTTCATATGAGTATGTTGACATTGCCTTAGTTTGGTTTACTTGGTTCAGTTATTGCTTTGGCATGTAGTTGCAGCTTTGCTACAATTGATCTAGAAAATCGCCATGTGCTCATAGCAGTATTCCATTTCATTCTTTTCAACCTCACACTCAATGACGTCTCTGGACACTAATAGTTTGTTGAGAATGTTCTAGTGAATGACGCATTCTTTCTCATTTGCTGTCACTGATGAATGTTATGTTACTTGTCCAGTGTTGAGTGGAGAAGATTTAAATGTTGAGCACAAGCTCAGCTATGTTGATATTTAGCTTTGATGCAACCAATTACTTGTCTAAGTTCATTCACTGCTTAATGGTTAAGCCATGACAGTTCTTCTAATTATTGTGTTGTACACTGATCTCGCAGTTTGCCAGTATTTTATCAAAGCTACTGATTCTATTATCTTGTTTATTATTCATGTATTATTTCACATGCTGATATCAGTTGTACTGCTGTGGTGTGCTTAGTCAGGACTCTGTCATGTGTGTAGTATTATGTTGTGATTACAAGATAGCGTTGGATTAATATCAGTTATTGGTTAAAGCCATCTGATAAGTATCACAGTCTGTTAATTGTAATTTAATTATCATGCTCTCTCCTATATGGCTTCCTCCAGTATAGTGTTTCATAATAACTGATTCATTTGAGTCACTTTAACACAGTATGAACTCTACTTAAATCTATACTGTCAGTGTACTTCCACTAAATCAGCTTAGCTTTAACCACTTTATCTACACTATTGAAATGTATTAGAAATGTCAGTTGATGTCAGTGTTTGATCTTCACATGTATGCATTATCTTATCTTATGTTGTTGCTTATCCCAACCAGAGTGGTAGTCTTTCCATGTAATATGTATACATGTGCTTTACTATTCACTTGCATTCCTGACATGTACTTAATGTTGTTTACTCGTTCGTCATGACCTCTCTCTGCCAGAAATCGACAGCTATTTCATGAGGCTGTGAGCAGATGCGCCCACAACCCTCTTGCACCAATCTCTATGGCAAGGACTTTTGCTTGGAAGCCAGATTCTCTCAAGTTGCTGGCTAGGCTAGCATACTTCTCAGTCTTGTGGATGTGGGCTTCCTCCATTCTGCTTTCATATGGCACAGTGAGCTCAATCGGAATCGCTTGTTTCGTTGCCTTGGAGTGGAGTACAATGTGAGGTCTCATGCCGCTCTTGCTGATGATTTCTGGGTGTTTCTTCCCGTCTGGTAGGTCCACTGTGCATTCCCAATCTTCGGCACCATCAAGCAGCCCACGTTTCCATGCTTTGGAAACTTTAGATGCTGTTCCTGGCCAGACTTCATTGCCTTCTGCCGAGCGGAACTCTACTGGAACTTCTGGTGGGGTTGGTGCTCCTTGGACAGTGCTCACCACATGTACAATTTCTTTAAGCACTTGGTTGTGCCTCCATGTGTACCGTCCTTGCTCAACGCCGCTTTGCGTGAGCTGAGGACATGTTCCACTGTTTGTTTGCCATGGCAGAGTGGGCATGCAGGGTCATCTGCTTTCCCCCATTCACCAATCTTAGGATAAAGCTGATCCTCAGAGGGGCCATGTTACACATGTTGTTCCAGCTGAGGCTCCTTTGGAGTGAATTTTCCCATGTTGTCCACTGCCCCTGCTGGCCTTGCTGGACTGCCTTCTGGATTCTTTTGTCACCTTCTTCCTTCTTGATCTCCTGTATGATCATGTCTCCTTTTGCTTTCCCCCTTGCCTTGGACCACCATTCCACCTTTGTCGATCCCAGGCCCTGTCTGTTGTTTGGGTGTGTCCTATTATTTCCTTTGTCTTAAGGCTTTCTTTCACTGTACTGACTGCCTCCCTGACTTTCCATTTTCTGCCAGTCTTCAGCTTGGGTTAGTTGGATCTCACAATACTGTCACCTGAATCTTCCAGCATGCTGAGAAGTTTTGCTTGGGAAAGCTGGGTGTTGAAGGGCTAGCTCGTCATTCCGACATTAGCCTGATTGCCTGACCAGCACAGGTGATTTTTTGTTTTAGTGAGGAGTTGTGCAGTCCCGTCCCCACTCTCTTGCCTACCAACGGTCACAGTCCCACAGGTGCAGATACTGCCACGTGTAGGACGGCCTCGGCAGGTGCAGGTTTTTTATTCGGAGCTCCGTCTCCTAGGAGGACTTCCAGCCAAGGATAAGAGTTCCCCCTGCCCTTTGGTCATCGTCTTCCGCCTTCACAGCCGTTGGGAAAGGTTTCCTCCTCCACCTGTTCCGTCGCTGGGAGATTTCACATGCGGCAGGTAGTACTGGGTTACATGGTACCAGTAGCAAGGGCTATGCCCCTGACCTGACTCCTTTCTCTGTATATCCCCCTTAAAACTCCATCCAAACCACACCTCCCACACACCAACACGCACACACACATGACACGTCTAATATCACTCAGAGTGAAAAGACGTTAAATCAAAGATACAGACCGTCAGAGACAGAAATAAAGAGAGACAGATAGAGACAGAGAGAATAAAAAGGAAGAAAGTTTTCCCCCCACTGAGATGGTAAGGGGGTATTTTGGTTTCCTGTAGATGAGCTATGTTGTGTGATGAATTAATAGATAAATAGATAAATAAATAAATAAATGTTAACAACTGTACAGATGTGTAAATATAGTTTGAAACAGTTTAGTTTAGGGCAGACAGTTTTGGACGGTATTGTGTCAGTTTTCCGATGGGGGAGTGCGGGGGTGTGTGGTGTGGTGGGCGGGGTGGGTCTCAATGATGATACGATAACCGAAGAAAAAAGGTTTCATTTAAAACAGAAAAAAAGACACCCCCCCACCCCCCATACACACACACACACACACACACACACACACACATATATATATATATATATATATATATACACTTAATAGGAAACCCCAAGATTAATACTGGACACCACATCACATGCTTATTGGGCACATTGGAAAATGCATAATATGCTATAATAGAATCATCAATCTAAGCTCAGATGTTCTCGTTTTCCGAAAGGAAGTGGAAGAACACAGAAACACAGTTTTGGTTCAACCTTTGACCATTGAAACTGATTTGCACTTGGAGTTGGCTGGGGGGGTGGTTTTAAAAACTCCTCGTAAATTAATGCTCATGTCGGTGACGTTGATCCTCCAATGGGAGGTAATTATGCACAGCAAGCAACAACTGTTTGGCACAGTGCAGTGCTCTTCGGGTCGGCTACCCGCTCGTGATAGCTGACCACTGGGGCCGTATTCATCACAAAATTCATTTTGCCTGAAGGTAAGTTACCTTTGAAATGATAGGGACCCACGGGTATAAAAAAATTTACCTTGAAGGTTACGTTATCTTCGTATTCAAGACACACGCGGTGCACTCAGGCCGTCTAAGATTTTAAAAAGGCCCGATGATTCCCTTCTGTGTATGCTCCTTTACTTCTCAACAAACCACAGTTCACAGCATTGTCGGCAGAAATTGCAAAACACGGGCTGTCCGCAAAACACGGGCTGTCCGCACGGGCTGTCCGCAAAGCACGGGCTGTCCGCAAAGCACGGGCTGTCCGCAAAGCACGGGCTGTCCGCACGGGCTGTCCGCAAAACACGGGCTGTCCGCACGGGCTGTCCGCAAAGCACGGGCTGTCCGCAAAGCACGGCTGTCCGCAAAGCACGGGCTGCTCCGCACGGGCTGTCCGCAAAGCACGGGCTGTCCGCAAAGCACGGTCTGTCCGCAAAACACGGGCTGTCCGCAAAGCACGGGCTGTCCGCAAAGCAGGCACGTTTTCCCTTGACAAAGACAACGCTACAAAAAGATCCGCCATGTTCACCTCTGCTTCGTGGGCAGTCACCCTTAGCATGTGAGGGCAAATTTGTCGTTGAGTTTGGAGACCCGCTGGTAGACTTGTGTCTCTGATTACGGGATACTTCTTTTCCTCGGGAAGTTTACCTTACCTAAGGTAGAATTACCTGCAGGTACACCTTTACCCGCAGGCACGATGGTCTCTTGAACACGGCCCCCAAACCCTCACTCAAGCAAAGAAAATCTCCCACAGTTCGGCAGGGACCTTTTTGAAGAGAGTTTCTCCCCAAAAAACATAACGTGAGCAGAAAACTGAAGGTAAAAAACAGAGTTTGAGATATAACAAAAGTCTTAGCATATCATACATCACCCAAAGAAAGCCCAACAGGTGTGTGTTGTGGTGTCCAGGTTTGAATCTTGGGATTTACTATCAGTCCCTTTTAGTCATTTGAGGATTGTTATCCTTGAGCATAGGCCGCGTCTGGTATTGTTCACTCATGTGTTTCAAGACAAAGATAGGCCACGTCTGGTATTGTTCACTGGTGTAATTCAAGACAAAGATAGGCCACGTCTGGTATTGTTCACTGGTGTAATTCAAGACAAAGATTGGCCACATTTGTTCACTGGTGTATTTCAAGACAAAGGCCACGTCTGGTATTGTTCACTCGTGTGTTTCAAGACAAATAAGTTTATTGTTTCTAAAACTTTGTTGGTGATGTGTGTTTTTTTTTGTTTTTTTGTTTTTTTTAAATATATTTTATTCTTATTTCTATAGATATTAAATTTTACATAAAATCTATTTCGGTTATTCATTCCATAGTGTTTAAATCAGTAAAGCATAGGCCATGTCTGGTATTGTTCACTTGTGTATTTCAAGACAAAGCATAGGCCATGTCTGGTATTGTTCATTTGTGTATTTCAAGACAAAGACAGGCCACATTGTTCACTGGTGTATTTCAAGACAAAGATAGGCCACATTGTTCACTGGTGTATTTCAAGACAAAGATAGGCCACATTGTTCACTGGTGTATTTCAAGACAAAGATAGGCCACATTATTCACTGGTGTATTTCAAGACAAAGATAGGCCGCGTCTGGTATTGTTCACTGGTGTATTTCAAGACAAAGATAGGCCGCGCCTGGCATTGTTCACTGGTGTATTTCAAGACAAAGATACGCCGTATCTGGTATTGTTCACTGGTGTATTTCAAGACAAATAAATCTATTGTTTCTAAAACTTTGTTGGTGATGTTTTTTTAAAATTATTTTAAAATGTTTTATTCTTAAACTGTAGATATTCAATTTTACATAAATAATCCATTTCAGTTATCAATTCAATAATGTATAAATCAGTAATGTCCATTATAAAGGAAAGGAATGTGACTCTCTACGTGTTATATCTATTTATTTGTTTGTTTTTTTGTCTCATTTTATATTATGCTTTACTCAAACCCAGGACAGGCTCACAGGCCTCATCAACCAGGGGTCCTATGCCTCATCAACCAGTTGGATGCCAGACCTCATCAACCACCAGTTGGGTCCCAGGCCTCATCAACCAGTTGGGTCCCAGGCCTCATCAACCAGTTGGGTCCCAGGCCTCATCAGCCAGTTGGGTCCCAGGCCTCATCAGCCAGTTGGGTCCCAGGCCTCATCAGCCAGTTGGGTCCCAGGCCTCATCAAACAGTTGGGTCCCTGGCCTCATCAAACAGTTGGGTCCCTGGCCTCATCAAACAGTTGGGTCCCAGGCCTCATCAGCCAGTTGGGTCACGTGAGGGTCAGGCATCTGCTCCCCATTTTCCTTTTCCAGCAGATGTGGTGTAGCGTGTATGGATCTGTCCGCACGCTCTGAAACTGAAATTGACCCAACTGTGACTGCATTTATGTTGTCCAGTGTTTGTGAATTAGGAAACGTAGGGTCAAAGAAAGAAAAAAAGTGAAATAAGTCAAGCACATACGGGAAAGAAATATCCTGATCAATCAGATGGACACAGACAGTGGACTTAATGATACTCGACTTCTTAGGATACCTCACGTCAGAAGTAAGATATATGGACACAGATCGTTTTCTTTTCAATCGCCAAAGACGTGGAACAAGCTCCCCGATAACCTCCGTCATTCTGATTCTCTCGCATCTTTTAAATCTCGTCTCAAAACTCACCTTTTCCCTCAGCAATAAGTTCAATTGTGGCAGGTCCACTTCCTTTGCGTTAGCTGTGCTTGACTGTGTGTGTATACGTATGTACTACATGCATGTATATGAATGTGTATAGTGTGCATGTGTTTATGTAAGTTTGTGCCTGCCTATGTGTGCGTATGTGTTAGGGTAGCTGTTAGATACACATGTATGTTAAAATGTATTATGCATTGTGTGTGTGTGTGTGTGTGTGTGTGTGTGTGTGTGTGTGTGTGTGTGTGTGTGTGTAGTCACATTTTGGTGTGTGTATGTAACATGGATGTAATGTTTTATGTTAACAAAAGCGTTTTTGTAAAGCACCTAGAGCAGATTTCTGGATAGTGTGCTATATAAGTATCCATTATTATTACATGATGAGAGCAGAAGAGATAAAGATGATGGACAGACGCGACAAGGGAAGATGGAGAACAGAACTTCAAAGCGCAAACTAGTCTATCTGTACGTGTAAATAAACACATGGTTTGATGCTGTAACTCTTTGTCTGAGAATCTCTGGGTCGAACCTGTGTGACTGGGGAAGTAACTGAGCTTGTATGTCTCTTTCCTCTCGTCTGTCGGCTTTTCTTTACGACACCAAACGACAGAATTCCTTTGCCTTCCGTTTTATCTGTCCTCCTGTCTGTCTGTCTGTAAGTCTGTCAGTCCCTGTCTCTCCCTCTTTCAAAGCATTTCCAGGAAAACTTAATTAGTTAAAAGTTTACTAAGGGCAAAAACTTAATTAGTTAAAAGTTTACTAAGGGCACACACACACACACACACACACACACACACACACACACACACACACACGCACACACACACATACACACACACACACACACACACACACACACACACACAGGTGAATACACGGCTGGTGGAAGAAGGGGTGGAGGAGGAGAGGGGAGGTGGTAGGCACACGGGTGAGAGGTGGAAGAATGACGGAGGGCGGGGGGGTGGCGGTGGGGGGTGAGGAGAGGTGGTAGGCACACGGCAGAGAGGTGGAAGAATGACGGTGGGGGGGTGGGGGGGGGCGCGGGGGGAGTGAGGAGAGGTGGTAGGCACACGGCACAGAGGTGGAAGAAGAGGTGGAAGAATGAGGGAGGGGGTGGGGTGGTGGCGCGGGGGGGAGTGAAGGGAGGTGGTAGGCACACGGCAGAGAGGTGGAAGAATGAGGGGGGCGGGGGGGGGGGGGGGGGGGGGGGCGGGGGGGAGTGAGGAGAGGTGGTAGGCACACGGCAGAGAGGTGGAAGAATGAGGGGGGCGGGGGGGGGGGGGGGCGCGGGGGGGGAGTGCGGGAGGTGGTAGGCACACGGCAGAGAGGTGGAAGCAGAGGTGGAAGAATGAGGGGGGGAGCGGGAGGTGGTAGGCACATGGCAGAGAGGTGGAAGAAGAGGTGGAAGAATGAGGGGGGGCGGGGGGGGGGGGGCGCGGGGGGGAGTGCGGGAGGTGGTAGGCACACGGCAGAGAGGTGGAAGCAGAGGTGGAAGAATGAGGGGGGAGCGGGAGGTGGTAGGCACATGGCAGAGGTGGAAGAAGAGGTGGAAGAATGAGGGGGGCGGGGGGGGGGGGGGCGCGGGGGGGGGGGGAGTGAGGAGAGGTCGTAGGCACACGGCAGAGAGGTGGAAGAATGAGGGGGGGGAGCGGGGGGGAGTGCGGGAGGTGGTAGGCACACGACAGAGATGTTGGTGTCTGCTCCCTGTTTTCTTCCTTGGTGGGGAAGGAGGGAGTAAGAGAGGGAGACGGGAAGTGGGGGGGGGGGGGGTCTAAGAGTAAGGAGGACAGGCAAGGACTTTCACCTCTCTCTCTCTGTCTCTGTTTTAATGAACGTACGGCCATATGTAAAAACCATTGTTATTTTCTGTCTTTTGAAGCCAGCTATCTCTAGTCCGGCTGCAATGAATGGTCAGGTGCTGTTTCCGGTCACGTGCTCTGTGTCAGTCCTTCACTTCCTGAAGACCTTTGACAGTGGGAGATGAGTCTTTGCTGCTTCTCTCTCTTCTTTCCTAATTATCCTTCCTCTGTTTCGGTCTGTCTGCCTGTTTATGGAACGTTTCGGTCAATAACCTGTGTAACCTGCCTTAAAAATACAAAATAATAAAAATGTGTCTTGTATTGGATCTGATTACTTGTTCTTTTCCCTACTTTGGCCCATTCTGTTAAGGTTAGGGTTCGTGCGGCAGTCGTCGTGTGTCCCGATTGGGCAGAGGGGTCATTTTGGACTACCTCTGAGAAGTTAGGTCGGCTTCGTTTGTCTGTCTGGCTGAGTTCTGTTGCCTTATTTGCTTTCTTGTCAAAGTCAACCTTTCAATTAGTTGGTTTCATTGTTGATTGTCTTATAAGGAAAGGCCACACGTTCAAATTATCTTCAAAGACATTTGGTCAAAGGGCTTTTCAGTATCAAGCACCTTTGCTCTGGAATTCTCTTCCTCTGGATCTCCGTCTCTCACCAACACCTCCTCTTTCAAATCGACACTGAAAACCTACCCATTCAAAATGACATTTAGATGTGACGAAGCATAGTCGTGTCTTTGTCTCCTCCCACCCTGTGCACTCCCCATGTGGCCCACCCCCACATCCTCCCCCCACACCCTCCGCACACACACCCATCCCACCGCATTGATTTTTTTCATGTTGTGTGTGTGCTTCCTAGTGGGTGTTTACAGTGTGTGTGTGTGTGTGTGTGTGTGTGTGTGTGTGTGTGTGTGTGTGTGTGTGTCTGCATGTGTGTCTGTGTGTGTATTTGTACATAATATAGGTACATAAATGTTGAGTCGTAATGGCTCCGCTCGACCATTTTGTTGAGTGTCTTCGGTATTCAGGGTATAAAGCGGGTATTCTGGGGAGATTTCTCTCCATTGTGTTCAGTGTCTTGGGTATGAAGTGTGTATTTTGGGGAGATTTCACTCCATTTTGTTCAGTGTCTTGGTATGAAGCAGGTATTTTGGGTAGATTTGACTCAATTATGTTCAGTGTCTTGGTATGAAGTTGGTATTTTGGGGAGATGTCACTCCATTGTGTTCAGTGTCTTGGTATGAAGCGGGTATTTTGGGTAGATTTCACTCCATTGTGTTCAGTGCCTTGGGTATGAAGTTGGTATTCTGGGGAGATGTCACTTTATTTTGCTCTTTGTCTTGGGTATTCAGAGGGTATTTTGGGGAGATGTCACTCCATTGTGTTCAGTGACTTGGGTATTCAGAGGGTATTTTGGGGAGATGTCACTTCATTTTGTTCAGTGTCTTCTGTATGAAGTGGGTATTTTGGGGAGATGTCACTCCATTGTGTTCAGTGTCTTGGGTATGAAGCGGGTATTCTGGGGAGATTTCTCTCCATTGTGTTCAGTGTCTTGGGTATTCAGTGGGTATTTTGGGGAGATGTCACTCCATTGTGTTCAGTGTCTTGGTATGAAGTGGGTATTGTGGGGAGATTTCTCTCCATTGTGTTCAGTGTCTTGGGTATTCAGAGGGTATTTTGGGGAGATGTCACTCCATTGTGTTCAGTGTCTTGGTATGAAGTGTGTATTTTGGGGAGATTTCACTCCATTTTGTTCAGTGTCTTGGTATGAAGCAGGTATTTTGGGGAGATGTCACTTCATTTTGTTCAGTGTCTTCTGTATGAAGTGGGTATTTTGGGGAGATGTCACTCCATTGTGTTCAGTGTCTTGGTATGAAGCGGGTATTATGGGGAGATGTCACTCCATTGTGTTCATTGTCTTGGGTATTCAGAGGGTATTTTGGGGAGATTTATTTCCATTGTGTTCAGTGTTTTGGGTATGAAGTTGGTATTTTGGGGAGATGTCACTCCATTGTGTTCAGTGTCTTGGGTATGAAGTGGGTATTTTGGGGAGATGTCACTCCATTTCGTTCAGTGTCTTGGGTATTCAGAGGGTATTTTGGGGAGATGTCACTCCATTGTGTTCAGTGTCTTGGGTATTCAGAGGGTATTTTGGGGAGATGTCACTTCATTTTGTTCAGTGTCTTGTGTATGAAGCGGGTATTCTGGGGAGATTTCTCTCCATTGTGTTCAGTGTCTTGGGTATGATGTGGGTATTTTGGGGAGATGTCACTCCATTGTGTTCAGTGTCTTGGGTATTCAGAGGGTATTTTGGGGAGATGTCACTCCATTGTGTTCAGTGTCTTGGGTATTCAGAGGGTATTTTGGGGAGATGTCACTCCATTGTGTTCAGTGTCTTGGTATGAAGTGGGTATGTTTGTAGTCCTATTCTCTTTACATTATTTATAAATGAACTTGTTTTAGAGATAATTGATAATGGCAGACATGGTGCAAAGTTTAGTCTAGATATGATTGAATTGTTTATTCTTTTGTTTGCAGATGACATAATTTTGTTATCAGAAACTGTGACTGGCTTGCAGACGCAGTTAAATAACCTTTGTAAAGCTGCAACCAAGTTACAGCTAAAAGTTAACATGCATAAAAATAGGATTATAGTGTTTAGAAAAAGTGGATTTCTAGTTGCTTCGGAGAAGTGGTTCAATAATAAATCTAAGTTGTGTGTTGTTAATTTTTACCGATATCTGGGGATATTTTTTTCTTCGAAATTAAGTTTTAGTCATGCATGTAATGATTTAGCAAGTAGAGGAAAACGGGCTGCATTCAGCATTTTGCGTAAATTGTACAGACTTAACAATAACTCAATCAAATTACTTTTGAAGCTATTTGATGCACATATCCAACCTATCCTAATGTATGGCGCAGAAATATGGGGTCTGGAAAATGCTGCATCAGTGGTAGAGACTGTTCACTTGTTTGTATTAAAAAAAAAGTATCTCTGTGTGAGTGCTAGAACACCAAATGATTTAGTTCATGGTGATGTAGACAGATTCCCCTTGACTGTGAACTCTTCTATTTGTTGCATTAGATACTGGTTAAAGTTGACAGGAATGGACGAACAGAGATTACCTTTTAAGGCATATAAAATGTTGAGTTTAGCAAACAAAGGAAAAACAATTGGGTTTCAAAGGTTTGTGATGCATTGTATACTTATGGTTTCATGTAATTATGGGAGAACCAAGGTGTGGGCTGTATAAGTTCTTTTTTGAAAATATTGAAACAAAGACTTGTCGACTGTAGATGGCAGAACTGAAATTTCCATGTTAACAATAGTGATAGGTTTTTGGAATATAGAAAATTGAAGTCATCTCACGAGTTACAGCCTTACTTGATAATGGACATAAATAGATTTATCGGATACGCTCTCACAAGATTTCGTTTTGGTGCTTCTGCCCTAGCTGTGCATCGTCTTCGTTGGGCACAGCAAGGCGGGGCAGTGAACTGGTATCTACCCAGTTCATGTTGAAGCTGGGCACAGCAAGGCGGGGCAGTGAACTGGTATCTACCCAGTTCATGTTGAAGCTGGGCACAGCAAGGCGGGGCAGTGAACTGGTATCTACCCAGTTCATGTTAAAGGTGTGCACAGCAAGGCGGGGCAGTGAACTGGTATCTACCCAGTTCATGTTAAAGCTGGGCACAGCAAGGCGGGGCAGTGAACTGGTATCTACCCAGTTCATGTTAAAGCTGTGCATAGCAAGGCGTGGCTCCATCCTCTCCCGCCGTTTGTTTCAATCCCCGAGTGCGCATTCACACCTGGTGCAGTGAAGAAAAACTGGATCAAAGCGTCTTTCCCAACACCATGCTGACACAGGGCTTGGAACCCTGATGACTGGTCAACACTGGATCAGAGATCCAACACCATGCCAGGAACCCTGGTCACTGGTCAACACTGGATCAGAGGTCCAACACCATGCCAGGAACCCTGATGTCTGGTCAACACTGGATCAGAGGTCCAACACCATGCCAGGAACCCTGGTCACTGGTCAACACTGGATCAGAGGTCCAACACCGTGCCTGGAACCCTGATGTCTGGTCAACACTAGATCAGAGGTCCAACACCATGCCAGGAACCCTGGTCACTGGTCAACACTGGATCAGAGGTCCAACACCGTGCCTGGAACCCTGATGTCTGGTCAACACTGGATCACAATTCCAACGCCTGACCGATTCTTTCCTGACGCATTACAGCTAAACACCCCCTTTACACCCCTCCCCCACTCTCCCTCCCCTATCTACGCCACACGTTTTACATATCAACCCACGATCCTCAACTTGAACAGCCAGCGAGATGTCTCAGAGTGAGACAAAACTCTCCACATTGCAGACATCTAAATGCACGCGCGCCAGCGTGCGTGGGTACGGACAGCCAGTTATCACGCCAGGAAGCACGCGCTGCCTGCATGCACGCGTGGGTACAGGTCGCCCCACCGTCGGTCTGCGATACTGCGCGCGTGCAGCACTTTCGTGACGACATGTCGACTTGAGACATGGGGGAGGAGCAGGGAGTGGGGGAGGGGACAGGGAGTGAGGGGGGGAGGGTGAAGGCGGCCGAAGATCCGAACAGAATTTGACGACTGTAGTGTGACGAGGTCCGTGTTCCACTTCAGCTCAGTCAGCCGGGTGGTTGGGGACATTTGGGAGCCGAGCTGCTCCAAGCACGAAGACACTTCTTGGGGGTTGGCTGATTGGTGATTTTGGATTTTGTTTTTGTTTTTTGTTTGTTTGGTATTTTTTTGTTTGTTTTTGTTTTTCTTTCGTTTTCTATCAACCCCTCATCGTTTGTTGAAGATATCCAGCAAGGTAAGTGTGTGTGTGTGTGTGTGTGTGTGTGTGTGTGTGTGTGGTTGTTGTTGTTGATGTTGTTGTTGTTATCTTGTGTGTTTTCCATGTTTTCTTTCTTTCTTTTCCGTGCTTTCTTTGTTCTTCCAGTCTCCTGTCCCTTTTTTAACTTTCATTTTTATTTTCCATTTTCATTTTATATTTTCTCCCGCTTTTCTTTTTGTAGAGTGTTTCAAATATTGCATCTGTTTTGTGCTATTCGTGTTCATCCATTCCCTATTCTTTCTTTCTGTCTCTTCTTTCTTTCTTTCTTTCTTTCACACCTCTTCCTCTCTTTTTCCGGTGTTTTTCTATTTGTCTCTTTTTTTAATGTTTCTTTCTCGATTTCTCTGTCTCCATCTGTCTGAGCCTCTGTATTTTTATAATTACTTCTTGCAAATATTTTCTCGTTTTTCCTTTATTTGTTTGCTTTCTTTTCCTTTTTTCTCTCTCTTTTTTTTTTTTTTTTTTTTTTTTTTTGCTTTTTCTATTTTTTTCTTTCTTTCTTCTGTCTGCGTTACTAATTGTCTGACCACGTCTGAGTGTGTGTGTGTGTGTGTGTGTGTGTGTGTGTGTGTCTGCGTTTGTCTCTGTCTCTGTTTCCGTCTATCTCTGTCTGTGTCTCCGTCTGTCTGTCTCTCTCAAATGTTTTTCCTCTCTCTCCTTCTTCGTATCTCTTCCTTCCTTACCTTCTTCCTTCCCTCTCCTTCACGCATATGCATACTATGTTATTTTGTGGAGAATTGGGTATTTGCTATGCTATTTATTTGTTTTTGTTGTTCTTGCCATGCGATGTATATGTTGTTTTACCCCCCCTCTCTCCCCCACCCCCTCTCTCTCTCCCTCACCCCCTTGATTATACGTTTTCTTTACGAGGGTAGGACTGGCCGATAAGTGCATATCCCTTTTCCCTCAGTAAAAAAGTTTCGATTTCGATTTGATTCGATCTCTCTCTCTCTCTCTCTCTCTCTCTCTCTCTCTCTCTGTGTGTGTGTGTGTGTGTGTGTGTGTGTGTGTGTGTGTGTGTGTGTGTCTCCTCTGTCTCTCTGCCTTTGTCTCTCTCTCTCACTGCCTATCTCTCTCTGTGTCTCTGTCTGTCTGTCTGTCCTCTGTCTCTCTCTCTCTGTGTCTCTCCTCTGTCTCTCTGTCTCTTTCTCTCTGTCTCTGTCTCTCTCTCTGTATGTCTCTCTCTGTCTGTCTGTCTCTCCCCCCCCCCCTCTCTCTCTTTGGATGGCGATCCATCACATGTGGTCAGTTATTGTAAGATCAGTGATATACTGGTTCAGACTCCGAAACATGTGCTCTGTGAAGATTTTCGAGACGGTCGTTATCCCAGTGCCAGTACCCCCACGGGAAGTCAACGCGTACATGATCGCCGTGAGGACACCCTTCACACGAGGCCCTGCACTGTGTAACGCTCACTGCAGCGGAGCTCAGCTGTTCCCATCATGGTGGTAGAATGGGGACAGAGAGCTGCCGTCCATACTGGATCGTTCACTCACTCACTCACTCACTTTCTTACTTTGTCTTACTTGCTTTCTTTCTTTCTTTTTCACTCTTTCACTGACGTACATACTCATACATTCACTGACTCACTCATTCACTCACTCACTCACTTACGTGCACCCCGTCATGGCGTATATATGCCGTCAACGAGGCACCTCCACAGTCACCTATCCCGTGCCTTTGGTGTCTGTCTTGTGGCATTGCCTGTCTTCTTGGTGTCTCCTGGCACGGTCTGTCTTCTTGGTGTCTCCTGGCATGACCTGTCTTCTTGGTGTCTGTCTCCTGGCATGCCCTGTCTTCTTGCTGTCTCCTGGCACGGCCTGTCTTCTTGGTGTCTGTCTCCTGGCACGGCCTGTCTTCTTGGTGTCTGTCTCCTGGCACGGCCTGTCTTCTTGCTGTCTGTATCCTGGCATGACCTGTCTTCTTGGTGTCTGTCTCCTGGCACGACCTGTCTTCTTGGTGTCTGTCTCCTGGCACGGCCTGTCTTCTTGGTGTCTGTCTCCTGGCACGGCCTGTCTTCTTGGTGACTCTCCTGGCAGGGCCTGTCTTCTTGGTGTCTCTCCTGGCACGGTCTGTCTTGGTGTCTGTCTCCTGGCACGCCCTGTCTTCTTGGTGACTCTCCTGGCACGGCCTGTCTTCTTGCTGTCTGTCTGTCTCCTGGCACGGCCTGTCTTCTTGGTGTCTCTCCTGGCACGGTCTGTCTTGGTGTCTGTCTCCTGGCACGCCCTGTCTTCTTGGTGTCTGTCTCCTGGCACGGCCTGTCTTCTTGGTGTCTGTCTCCTGGCACGGTCTGTCTTGGTGTCTGTCTCCTGGCACGGCCTGTCTTCTTGGTGTCTGTCTGTCTCCTGGCACGGCCTGTCTTCTTGGTGTCTGTCTGTCTCCTGGCACGGCCTGTCTTCTTGGTGTCTGTCTCCTGGCACGGCCTGTCTTCTTGGTGTCTGTCTCCTGGCACGGCCTGTCTTGGTGTCTGTCTCCTGGCACGGCCTGTCTTCTTGGTGTCTGTCTCCTGGCACGGTCTGTCTTGGTGTCTGTCTCCTGGCACGGCCTGTCTTCTTGGTGTCTGTCTCCTGGCACGGCCTGTCTTCTTGGTGTCTCCTGGCATGACCTGTCTTCTTGGTGTCTGTCTCCTGGCACGGTCTGTCTTCTTGGTGTCTCCTGGCACGACCTGTCTTCTTGGTGTCTGTCTCCTGGCATGACCTGTCTTCTTGGTGTCTGTCTCCATGCATGTTCTGTCTTCTTGCTGTCTCCTGGCATGCCCTGTCTTCTTGATGTCTGTCTCCTGGCACGGCCTGTCTTGGTGTCTGTCTCCTGGCACGGTCTGTCTTGGTGTCTGTCTCCTGGCATGCCCTGTCTTCTTGGTGACTGTCTCCTGGCACGGCCTGTCTTCTTGGTGTCTGTCTCCTGGCATGCCCTGTCTTCTTGGTGTCTGTCTCCTGGCATGCCCTGTCTTCTTGGTGTCTCCTGGCACGGCCTGTCTTCTTGGTGTCTGTCTCCTGGCACGGTCTGTCTTGGTGACTGTCTCCTGGCACGGTCTGTCTTCTTGGTGTCTGTCTCCTGGCACGCCCTGTCTTCTTGGTGTCTCCTGGCACGGCCTGTCTTCTTGGTGTCTGTCTCCTGGCACGGCCTGTCTTCTTGGTGTCTCCTGGCACGGCCTGTCTTCTTGGTGTCTGTCTCCTGGCACGGCCTGTCTTCTTGGTGACTGTCTCCTGGCACGGCCTGTCTTCTTGGTGACTGTCTCCTGGCACGCCCTGTCTTCTTGCTGTCTGTCTACTGACAGCACTCTAAGGTTCATGACAGCACTTCGCTGACGTGCACACTAACAGCACTCCAGGGTTCATGACAGCCCTTCACTGACGTGCACACTACTGACAGCACTCCAAGGTTCATGACAGCACTTCACTGACATGCACACTAACAGCACTCCAAGGTTCATGACAGCCCTTCACTGACGTGCACATTACAGACAGCACTCTAAGGTTCATGACAGCCCTTCACTGACATGCACACTACAGACAGTACTCCAAAGTTCATGACAGCCCTTCACTGACATGCACACTAACAACACTCCAAGGTTCATGACAGCCCTTCACTGACGTGCACACTACAGACAGCACTCCAAGGTTCATGACAGCCCTTCACTGACATGCACACCAACAACACTCCAAGGTTCATGACAGCCCTTCACTGACATGCACACTAACAGCACTCCAAGGTTCATGACAGCCCTTCACTGACGTGCACACTACAGACAGCACTCCAAGGTTCATGACAGCCCTTCACTGACATGCACACTATCAACACTCCAAGTTTCACGACAGCCCTTCACTGACGTGCACACTACAGACAGCACTCCAAGGTTCATAACAGCCCTTCCCTGACGTGCACACTAACAACATTCTGAGGTTCATGACAGCCCTTCACTGACATGCACACTACTGACAGCACTCCAAGGTTCATGACAGCCCTTCACTGACATGCACACTAACAACATTCTGAGGTTCATGACAGCCCTTCACTGACATGCACACTACTGACAGCACTCCAAGGTTCATGACAGCCCTTCACTGACATGCACACTACAGACAGCACTCCAAGGTTCATGACAGCCCTTCACTGACATGCACACTAACAACATTCTGAGGTTCATGACAGCCCTTCACTGACATGCACACTAACAACATTCTGAGGTTCATGACAGCCCTTCACTGACGTCCACACTAACAACACTCCAAGGTTCATGACAGCCCTTCATTGACATGCACACTATCAACACTCCAAGTTTCACGACAGCCCTTCACTGACGTGCACACTACAGACAGCACTCCAAGGTTCATAACAGCCCTTCCCTGACGTGCACACTAACAACATTCTGAGGTTCATGACAGCCCTTCACTGACATGCACACTACAGACAGCACTCCAAGGTTCATGACAGCCCTTCACTGACATGCACACTAACAACATTCTGAGGTTCATGACAGCCCTTCACTGACATGCACACTAACAGCACTCCAAGGTTCATGACAGCCCTTCACTGACGTGCACACTACAGACAGCACTCCAAGGTTCATGACAGCCCTTCACTGACATGCACACTAACAACATTCTGAGGTTCGTGACAGCCCTTCACTGACATGCACACTAACAACACTCCAAGGTTCATGACAGCCCTTCACTGACGTGCACACTAACAACACTCCAAGGTTCATGACAGCCCTTCACTGACGTGCACACTACTAACAGCACTCCAAGGTTCATGACAGCCCTTCACTGACGTGCACACTAACAGCACTCCAAAGTTCATGACAGCCCTTCACTGACATGCACACTGACAGCACTCCATGGTTCATGACAGCCCTTCACTGACATGCACACCAACAACACTCCAAGGTTCATGACAGCCCTTCACTGACGTGCACACTACTGACAGCACTCCAAGGTTCATGACAGCCCTTCAATGACGTGCACACTACAGACAGCACTCCAAGGTTCATGACAGCCCTTCACTGACATGCACACTACTGACAGCACTCCAAGGTTCATGACAGCCCTTCACTGACGTGCACACTAACAGCACTCCAAGGTTCATGACAGCCCTTCACTGACATGCACACTACTGACAGCACTCCAAGGTTCATGACAGCCCTTCAATGACATGCACACCAACAACACTCCAAGGTTCATGACAGCCCTTCACTGACATGCACACTAACAACACTCCAAGGTTCATGACGGCCCTTCACTGACGTGCACACTACAGACAGCACTCCAAGGTTCATGACGGCCCATCACTGACATGCACACTACTAACAGCACTCTAAGGTTCATGACGGCCCTTCACTGATATGCACACTAACAACACTCCAAGGTTCATGACAGCCCTTCAATGACGTGCACACTACTGACAGCACTCCAAGGTTCATGACAGCCCTTCAATGACGTGCACACTACTGACAGCACTCCAAGGTTCATGATGCAAACGGCTTTTCACACTTCCCGGGCAGGGAGGTAGTGAGTGGAGGTCGGATTGGCCTGTGCCTGTTCCACTCACTCTTTGATCCCACCGCCATCTCCAATGACCTCCTTGTTCCGTTAGGCCTGCCCGCTCTTGTTTTCTCCTGTTCTGGTAGTCTCCCATCTCTCAAATACTCGTGCACACACACACACACACACACACACACACACACAGCAGATATTCACGAAGCACATCAGTCAATAATACGGTTGGCAGAACTTAAGGTGTGTTTTGAGACTTTTTACACTGAACTGACGGTCTGAGAAGGGCAGTTTGTTCCACACCATTGGTTAAGAGAGATAGGTCAAAGAGCGCTGACACTAGCATTTTCTGTTTCGTCGAGGTACTGTCACGTCAGAGAGGCACTTTATTGCATTGCAGTGTAGTATAATGTATTTTTGTATAGATTTTTACCAGTGACAACCCATATATATATATATATATATATATATATATATATATATATATATATATATATATATACATCAAGGGCTTTGAGATCAGTTCGCAAACTTTGACGTCTTCTGTGTAGGAATCAACATACTTTCTCTCTCTGTCTTTCTCTTTGTGTGTGTGTGTGTGTGTGTGTGTGTGTGTGTGTGTATCTCTGTCTGTTTGTCTGTCTCTCTTTCTCTCTCCCACTATCTTTCTTTCTCTGTCTCTTAATAAAAGTAGTTTTTAGCTCTCTCTGTGTCTGTCTGTCTGTCTGTCTCTCCCTCCCTCTGTGTGTGTGTGTGTGTGTGTGTGTGTGTGTGTCTGTGTGTGTCTGTGTTTGTGGGCGTGACCTTTCAGACATTTGCATCCTTTGCAAGATAGTGTTTTCATTAATGTATTTTTAACAGCGATCCATCTTGTTAATTAAGAGTGCAAGTGGGAGTGACAGAGCTGACCGCCTTTTCCCCACACATCTGACAATTCACTGCCACGCTCAGGACTCCACAGAAAAAGAAAAAGAAAAAAGAAAGGAGAGAGAGAGAAGGGTTAGTGCAGCCGGAGACGAGAGAGTGTCCATTTTGTGAAGTCATGGTCAGTGCTGTCGTGTGGTTATGATGTCATGGTCAGTGCTGTTCTGTGGTTATGAAGTCATGGTCAGTACTGTTCTGTGGTTATGAAGTCATGGTCAGTGCTGTTCTGTGGTTATGATGTCATGGTCACTGCTGTTCTGTGGTTATGATGTCATGGTCAGTGCTGTTCTGTGGTTATGATGTCATGGTCAGTGCTGTTCTGTGGTTATGAAGTCATGGTCAGTGCTGTTCTGTGGTTATGATGTCATGGTCACTGCTGTTCTGTGGTTATGATGTCATGGTCAGTGCTGTTCTGTGGTTATGATGTCATGGTCAGTGCTGTCGTGTGGTTATGAAGTCATGGTCAGTGCTGTCTTGTGGTTATGATGTCATGGTCAATGCTGTTCTGTGGTTATGATGTCATGGTCAGTGCTGTTCTGTGGTTATGAAGTCATGGTCAGTACTGTTCTGTGGTTATGAAGTCATGGTCAGTGCTGTTCTGTGGTTATGATGTCATGGTCAGTGCTGTTCTGTGGTTATGAAGTCATGGTCAGTGCTGTTCTGTGGTTATGATGTCATGGTCAGTGCTGTTCTGTGGTTATGATGTCATGGTCAGTGCTGTTCTGTGGTTGTCGAACACCTTTTCAAGCTCGAAATCTTTGTTTTTTCTTCTTTTTTTCCCCTTTTTTCCAGTAACAACATTTCATCTTATTTTTATAGTATCATTTGAAACATTCCGTTTTTTCCCTCTTGGTAATTAGAACCAATTTGTTATCGTTGCAAATATTTCCAGTGAGGAAAAAAACAACAGGCCAAAATGTTCCGTGATCAGTTCAGTTTGCTGTTTAGACATGGGATCTATATGTGTCCTCTGTCCATTTTTACAGTCTTTTTGCTGTTTAGACATGGGATCTATATGTGTCCTCTGTCCATTTTTTTTACAGTATTTTTGCTGTTTAGACATGGGATCTATATGTGTCCTCTGTCCATTTTTTATACAGTATTTTTGCTGTTTAGACATGGGATCTATATGTGTCCTCTGTCCATTTTTTATACAGTATTTTTGCTGTTTAGACATGGGATCTATATGTGTCCTCTGCCCATTTTTACAGTCTTTTTGCTGTTTAGACGGGAGCATGTCTATGTTCCCTCAGCTCTATGTTCCCTCAGCTCTATGCTCCCTCAAGTCAAGTTACATGCTATGTCATGTCATGTCATAATGCCATGTCATATCATGCCATGTGCCATGACATATGCCATGCCATATTACATGACGTAAATATCTCTTGACTTGAGGGAACATAGAGCTGAGGGAACATAGAGCTAATTCTCCTAACAAACCGCTCTATGTTCCCTCAGCTCTATGTTCCCTCAATTCAAGTTACATGATGACCAGAGGTCAACTAATGGTCAGAGTGACCAGTGGTCAAGCAATGGTCAGTGTGACAGTGTTCAAGCAATGGTCAGAATGATCATTGGTCAAGCAATGGTCGGAGTGACCAGTGGTCAAGCAATGGTCAGAATGACCTGTGGTCAAGCAATGGTTAAACTGACCAGTGGTCAAGCGTGAATTTATAATGAAAATGACGTGAGAGAGAGAGAGAGAGAGAGAGAGAGAGAGAGAGAGAGAGAGAGAAGCAAACGGATGGACAGACATACATACAGAAATACAGGCAGGAAAAAAAAGACAAATAGAGGAGTATGCGGAATCCAATTACACGCAGTGAGACATAACTACAATGTCACGCAAGTCTTGCTTACCACTGGTCACTTTGACATGACATGACATGACATGTTACTTGACTTGAGGGAACATAGAGCTGAGGGAACATAGAGCTGAGGGAACATAGAGCCGAGGGAACATAGAGCTGAGGGAACATAGAGCTGACCCCGTTTAGACATGGGATCTCTCTGTGTCCTCTGTCCATTTTTACAACTAGAGAAGTGTTTGTGTCTTCTGCCAAATTTTCAGTCTACAACAAGAGATCTATTTGTGTCTTCTTTCAAATTTTCAGTCTACAACAAGAGATCTATTTGTGTCTTCTTTCCAATTTTCACAGTCTAAAACAAGAGATCTATTTGTGTCTACTTTCCAATTTTCAAAGTCAACAACAAGAGATCTATTTGTGTCTACTTTCCAATTTTCACAGTCTACAACAAGAGATCTATTTGTGTCTACTTTTCAATTTTCACACAGTCTGCTATAAGAGAATCTATTTGTGTCTTCTTTCCAATTTTCACAGTCTGCAATAAGAGAATCTATTTGTGTCTACTTTCCAATTTGTACCCAGTGTACAGTACCCTTTGTACGCAGTCTGCATGAAAGTAACCCACCACCATAATTAGTTAGTCAACGTACTTGTTTTCACCCTGATAACAACACTATAAAGGATACAGTAAGCACCAACCAAGATGAAGACACTAACATAGCACACCAGGCGGGTCCCGTATTAGACCTAATGGTCATCAAAATCGGTAGCAGACAGAAATCGACAAAGAAGAAATGAACGCTGAGAACACCAAGCTGATTACGACGACGACTGCTGATATATAATATGCTGCTATTGTGGCATGCGGATAAAAAAAATATGTTAAAAAAATAATAGTAAGAAGAAGAAAATAAGATAAACCAGACAGCATCCACAGTTTCGGTACGTCATTAGCGACAGTGTATACCACAGTATGGAGGCGCCGTGGTGGTTCCCGTAAGGCTTTGGACCTCTGATCCAGTGTTGACCAGTCATCAGGGTTCCAGGCACGGTGTTGGACCTCTGATCCAGTGTTGACCAGTGACCAGGGTTCCTGGCATGGTGTTGGACCTCTGACCCAGTGTTGACCAGTGACCAGGGTTCCTGGCATGGTGTTAGACCTCTGACCCAGTGTTGACCAGTGACCAGGGTTCCTGGCATGGTGTTGGACCTCTGACCCAGTGTTGACCAGTCATCAGGGTTCCTGGCATGGTGTTGGACCTCTGATCCAGTGTTGACCAGTGACCAGGGTTCCTGGCATGGTGTTGGACCTCTGACCCAGTGTTGACCAGTCATCAGGGTTCCTGGCATGGTGTTGGACCTCTGATCCAGTGTTGACCAGTCATCAGGGTTCCTGGCATGGTGTTGGACCTCTGATCCAGTGTTGACCAGTCATCAGGGTTCCTGGCATGGTGTTGGACCTCTGATCCAGTGTTGACCAGTGACCAGGGTTCCTGGCATGGTGTTGGACCTCTGACCCAGTGTTGACCAGTCATCAGGGTTCCAGGCACGGTGTTGGACCTCTGATCCAGTGTTGACCAGTCATCAGGGTTCCAGGCACGGTGTTGGACCTCTGATCCAGTGTTGACCAGTGACCAGGGTTCCTGGCATGGTGTTGGACCTCTGACCCAGTGTTGACCAGTGACCAGGGTTCCTGGCATGGTGTTGGACCTCTGACCCAGTGTTGACCAGTCATCAGGGTTCCTGGCATGGTGTTGGACCTCTGATCCAGTGTTGACCAGTCATCAGGGTTCCTGGCATGGTGTTGGACCTCTGATCCAGTGTTGACCAGAAATCAGGGTTCCAGGCCCCCTTTTGGCATCTTTTGGGTCTTTTGGAAAAAGTGCTTTACTCCTATTTCACTCACTCTTTCTAGGTGTGAATGAATGAACATCCGACTTTGCCTGGGGAAGGTTTTAATTAAAATGGCGGAAAGAGATCATTCCTAGATCCTATGCCAAGCATTTGGCACAGCGGACATGAAATCACTGACCCGATAACTGTAACTATGGGTCGTTTAAAGTTAAATACCACACTGAATTTTGCAGAGACAGTTTGGACCAAATGAAGGAAGTACGGCTTCAGTCCTTTCAGTGACCGTTGGGTTCATAGGTAGTTTTTGCACAAATGATCGTGGCAATTTCGTGCTCAAGACAACGAAGATTCAGCCAAAAGTGCACTCTTCTCTTCTTCATCTACTTCTTCTCTTCTTCTCCTTTTTCTCTTCTTCTCCTTCTCTTCTTCTCCTTCTCCTCCTTCTTGATGTGAAGAGTCAAATGGGCGTCACGCTGAATAACTCTTCACCTGACTCCCAACTCAGAAACCCATGCTTTTTTCTTTTCTTTCGTTTTTTTTTCTTTTATTTTTTTTAAGCACGCAACTAGCAGAATCAATTACATGCGCGTGCTTGGAAGAAAAAAAGAGAGAGAGAAAGAAAAAAAGAAGAAACCAACTCGATAAAAACCGACTCGATAACACACAATTGCTGTGTGCGCGGGGCATTGAGTGACGAACAAAGGCACTGCAGGCAGCTGTCCCTGAGCGAGTTGCTGGCTGGACACTGCCGGGCCACCTCCGGCGGGGGCGTGCCAGGAGGGGCAGCTGGCTGGAGTGGTCCTCGCTGGATTTCTGCTGCTCCGGGAGCTCTGGTGCCGAGTGCAGCGAAGGACACTGGACTGTCAGCTGGACTCTTTCATGCCCTGCCTGTCAGCATGGGATTCCAGACAGCCACACAGCGGCGATGATTGAGGAGAACCGTGTGAGTGGAACGTCGGACAACAGGCTGAGTAGTACTAGAACCTGGACTGGTCGTCACGTGTCTGTGGAGAGAAAAAAAGCAACCACACAATCGTCACGCACGCACGCGCGCGCGCACACACACACACACACACACACAAACACACGCACAAACACACACACACACACACACACACACACACACACACACACACACACACAAAGGGGGAGGAAACGTGGGATACAGAGATGGGGAAAAACTCAAGAGGATGAGAGTAGGAGAGAGGGGGGATGGGGTAGTGAGTGAGAAGGGAGATAGAGAGGGAGAGGAGTGAGTGAGGGGAGTGGGTGAGAAGGGGGAGAGAGAGAGGAAGGAGGGGGTAGTGAGTGAGAAGGGGGAGAGAGAAGGGGGGGGAGGAGTGAGTGAGAAGGGGGAGAGAGAGAGGGGGTAGGAATGAGAGGAGAGAGAAGGGGGGGGAGTGAGTGAGTGAGGGGAGTGGGTGAGAAGGGGGTGAGAGAGAGAGGGGGGAGGGGGTAGTGAGTGAGAAGGGAGAGAGAAGGGGGGGGGGGAGTGAGTGAGAAGGGGGAGAGAGAGGAGGGGAGGAGGTAGTGAATGAGAAGGGAGAGAGAGAGGGAGAGGAGTGAGTGAGGGGAGTGGATGAGAAGGGGGAGAGAGGGGAGTGAGTGAGAAGGGGATGAGAGAGAGAGAGAGAGATGTCATCTGTATACAAGTTCCAGAAACATCTGGGTGTTTAAAAGGTACAGTATTGTTACTGCCTCTGAAGTCTACGTGTGGCATGTGCAACATACTACAATGACTACAACATTTGTCACGATTATGATAGAACGAACTGAATATATTTCTACTTGCATATGAAATAAAACGAAGAAGAAAAGAAAGAAAGAAAAGAAGAAATAAAAAGGACACAAGAAGCAAAACAAAACAAGATAAAACGAGAAAGCAGGAAAAAGAACAACAACAACAATAACTGACACAATAAATAAGACATAACTGACCACTTTGTTACTGCCTACAGTAATTCAAAGATCAGAGTTATTTACTGTTGGAAGGGGTGAAGATATTTATGAAGACTTGATTTTAAAAATAGGCAGAGCCCGTTTGTATGTGCAAAGGAAGGGAGTTCCACAGGGATGCACGCGAAAATGCAAAACTAGTTTTGAACATATCAATTCGGGTACGTGGTAAAATGTATTTGTTAAAGCTGTATCGGCATGAGGCTTGTGTAAGCAGGTGCTTTAGATATTGTGGTGCCAAGTTATTGTGAGTTTTGTGCATGAGTAATGCTTTGTTGAATTCTAGCTGTTTTTGAAATGGAAGGATATTTAATCTGGCTTGCTTTTCTAAAGTTGACAGTGAGTGATCTGGTAGAATTAATCTGGCTGCTCTCTTGTGGAGAGAATTTAGTTTTTTAAGATGAACAGCTCCAGACAACAGATAAATAGCTGATGTGAGAAAGACAGTTAGCGTGGAAGAACATTTTGCGAGCTTCACTGTCTATGTAAGGTTTGAGCTGATTGAGTAGAAACAGACTGCGTGCCAACCTTTTACAGACAATCAACGTGAGCTTGCCATTTCAGTTCTTCCTCAACAACTCCCAGGACGCGGTGCTCGCGAACTTGATCAAAGGAGTTATCATCGACATTCAGGGTGAGAACAAGGGGATTTTCTTGATGCTTTTGTCTTGACGTGATAATCATGCTCTTTGTTTTTTGGGGATGAAGCGTCATAGAGTTGGATTTGCACCATTTAGAAACATCATTTAAGCCCTTTTGAAGAGAATACTGAACTGAAACAACGCTGACAGCACTGGAATGAAGGGGAGTGTCACCGGAGATTAGAAAAGAGAGATAAACCACTTGCAGAAATTGCTGAAGCCAGGCAGCCTGCGCCGCGACATGCATTCATTATTCATGAGCTGCCTTTGCCCCGCCCAAACGAAAGGAAAGCGTCAGTCGAACGCAGTCTCCTGAGTGATTTTATAATTTGGATTACACCTTTTTTCCCTTTTCTGTTTGCTTCATCCCACGCAGATGTCAAACTCAATTTTGTTGTGAATAACATTCCTATCACCACAGCACCATTTTTCAAGAGTCGAAAGATGACCTCCATTGCGGAAAACTATAATATTGGTCTTATCGAGATTCACTGTTTGTTGTAGTCTGTCTGTTTCTTGCTTAAGGGCATTTAATTGATTTTGTAACCCTATGGGTGTGTCAGACAAGAGAACAACATCATCAGCAAATAGCATTAAGAGCAAATCTGTTGCGCCAGGTATCATTTGTATTCCATGTCTCCCCTTCTTTGATAACTCCACTGCCAATTCACCGATGAAAAAGGAAAACAGCTGTGAGCTTAGCATACAACCTTGTTTAACCCCTCTTGGACACTGAAAAAAGTCTGAATAAATACCTTTGTCACGAACACATACAAGTACAGAATCGTAGATGCTTTTAACAGCCATGTAAAACTCCCGAGAGAGAGACAGAGACAGAGACAGAGACTTAGAGAGAGAGAGATAGAGCACAATACAACGGTCTGCTCGGGCAACATGAAGCGTTCGTATATATATGAATTATATATATGATTATGTACATATAGATAGATTTAGATTTACATACTGATAGATCTATATGAAATTATGTATGTATGTATTCATGTATGCATGTATGTATGTATAGACAGATGTTAGAAGAGAGACAGAGCTGAATATGTGTTTTATGTTTTGATATATATATATATTTTTTTTTTTTAAGAAATGGTGATGTAAACCAAAAAGAAAAAGTAGCGTTACGAAAACGCAGTTCAATAATTTATAACTGTCTCTCTCATGTGCAACATTGCGCTGGGGGTGGGGGGAGTTGGTGGTGGGGGGAGCTGCTTTATTTTCTTTTTATATTATCTACATTCAAGCAGATGCAAACGTGCTAAAAACCAAGCAAAAATGAATCGGTTTTCATTGTATACAGCGAATCTTACTACACGTGGGAAATTCCAGGCATAACTTAACTTTCGCTTTACTGCAGCTGTGTGTGTGTGTGTGCCATCAGAACCGACCAGTTTCCTTCAGGTGGGGAAGGAGAGGGTGATTTACCCCCTCCCTTCCGCACTGCGTGTGTGCCTCAAAACGGCTTCAGCACTGTTATAGACAGTAAGAAGGGACCTGCCGCGAGTGGTTTATCTCTCTTTTCTAATCTCCGGTGTCACCTGCAAAAAGGTCACACGAAACTCTGGAGTCTGATCAAGACAAAGAAAGATCATTAATAAATATGCAGAATAGAAGAGGCCCTAGAACAGATCCTTGAGGAATTCCACGTTTTTTTTTGCTCCCGTAGAAAGAATCTACCGTTGGTGAACACATGTTGTGTTCTGTCGGTCAGGAATGATTCGAAAAGGGACAGCGTGGTGGGTTCTCTGAGGTAAGATGACAATTTTATAAGTAATATTTTGTGGTCAACGAGATCAAAAGTTTTCTTTAAGTCAAGAAAAACAGCACCTACGATTTCACTGTGGTTGATGCCAGACAACCATGAATCACACAGACGGACTAGTGCTGTTTGACATGAGTGACGATGTCGGAAGCCCGACTACAAAGGATGGAAATGTTTTTGTTTTCAAGATATTGCATAAAATGTTTGTGAACACGTCTTTCGAGTGGCTTCGGACAATACTGACAGAAGCGAAATAGGTCTAAAGTTGTTCAGATCTGATGGAATAACGTTTGCTGATTTAAGAGCAGGGGGAATTATACCTGTTCGATACACAGGTTGTACATGAATGTAAGGGGAACAACGATGTAAGGAAGAGTTTTAACAGAGAGGCATTACCTCTTCAGCAGAAAGTGGTGTTTCAGGTCATAAAACATTATCCCAAACAATAAGCCTAAAACTGAGAAAATAGTCTGGAGATATACCACTATAGACGAACTGTGTGAATTTTCAGCCTTCCAGAGCTATTTCTCTTTTTTCTGATGACGTCATCAGTGACGTCACTATGCACGTATGTAATACGTTTATGGCAGTCAAGGGGTTTTAATACCATCAGGTCCAATTGATTTTTGACTCACTTGTGTAAACAAAGTGAGTCTATGTTTTAACCCGGTGTTCGGTTGTGTGTGTTTGTGTGTGCGTGTGTGTGTGTGTGTGTGTCCGTGGTAAACTTTAACATTGACATTTTCTCTGCAAATACTTTGTCAGTTGACACCAAATTAGACATAAAAATAGGAAAAATTCAGTTCTTTCCAGTCACCCTGTTTAAAACAATATTGCACCTCTGGGATGGGCACAGAAAAATAAAAAAGAAGCCAAATTATATGCAAACTGGATTTACTGTGATATATTTTTATTCTCTAAACTTGGCACTTTGATCTGGTATTCTGACACAACAACAAGAGCAGTCATTATTATCATTTTTTGTTCAAACAGGAACTTCTTTTGCTAAGCATGAAAGTTTTATTTATTTTGCAAACGTTTTGGTGCAGTAAGTAAAAAAGGGAAATTAATCTGTAATTAATGCGAGGGGACTTAATTTGCTTTAAACTGATCTTTCTCATCTTAAACATTACATTTTGAAATTATACTCAATACAGAAAAAGCTTGTTTGTTTTACTCTCAGTGTACAGGGCTTTCACTATGTTCATTCGCCCAAGTGGTCTTTTTCGGAAAATACTAAAATCAATACGACGAGTGGACTTTACAGCTCTATTGGCTGAGCCCTGAAAGTCATGGGCAAAAATCAATTGCGTGCACATATTAATACACATTCAAAGCGCGTGCTCATATTCTTCGCGAACGCGAACGACGCCATTTTGTTTCAAGTTGTTGACCTGCCCGTTCAATCCTATATTCAATGGACAATACACGATAACATGTGATGGAAAGTTGGAGAAGGAGACCGTTAAATATTTATTTGTGAACGCCTCATCACTTACTGGATTATGCCCCAAACTGCCATAAAAATATCCACAGAATCAGTCGGAATTCACATTTGAAAATTGTAAACCATGCGAGTTAATACCCTTGAATTGATCACGCTGAAACGAAAAAAATTCCAGTCTTGACTTTTCTCAAAATGAAGTCCTTTTCACTTCATACGACGTTTATAAGTACTTGTACTTGACTCTACATGTTATTAGTTTAACAAAATACTAAATTTTCATATCAACTTTAAAACTATAAAGCTAGAATGAACATAAAAGAGAAATTGAATCGACTGTGTCGTACTACATTCCCGGCGGGTGTAACTAAACTTGTACATCTATCTAGATCTAGAGAAAACGGTTAAATGTTGCAGTGTGATTGCGGGGATAGCCACGTCTCCTTTACCGCGGACTTAAAATTGCCCTTAAAGATTTTTTGAATGCCCAAGATACACCAGAATAATATGATTTAAATAGCGTTCTTACTGCGAATACCGCAATTGATTTATCTCCCTTTAAAACAATATGTTCAAATATTAAATTTTAGAACGTCAGTTAAGGAGCCACGATAGTGTAATGGGTAAAACAGCTTCTTCTCACCCGAACACGCCGGGTTCGAATCTGGTTAGGACTTTTTTTTCTTTTTTTTTCTTTTTTTTATAACCCGAAGCTTTATAATAACAAATACAGAACACATTTTAACGATTAGATTTTTTTTTAAAGTGTATCACAAGTGAGTCTTGAAGGCCTTGTCTCTTTTGTTTCTTAGACTGGAAATGAGAGCACCAACTTCATGGATTGCAAGAGGAGGCATCTTTAAGGAATCTTCTCGTTAGATTCTGCTGTTACAGAACGTTAAAAGAGAGGATGGCACATTGTAATTTTCCGCGGACAGTGTTTCGTTAGATTGTGTTGACCCAGCTATGTTTAGGAAATGATTGTTGAATGCATCAGGCGACCATATGTAGTGTTTTTGAATTTTAACACGAGACTTGTTAGTAATTTCATTAATTGCTTGCCACAGGGAGAAAGTATCTCTGTTGGTTGTAAACAGTTTGTTGAAGTGTGCTTGTTTTGAAGCACGAATGAGATCCGTTACTTTGTTTTTTGTAGTCTGCTTTCTTTCTTTTTTTCTTTTTCGCGTTGTTTTTGTTTTTTCATAGACTGTGGTAGATGTTGAAAATTTCTTTCTCTTTTTTCTTAGTTTCGCATTTGAGGTTATCGCGTTAATCCATTGCTTCTGAGATTTCCGGTGTGAGCCGGCATGGGGACATTTAACTCATTTCCTCCGAAAAGGCGCATGCTATGAGTGAGAAGAGAGAGAGAGAGAGAGAGAGAGAGAGAGAGAGAGAGAGAGGAGTGGGTGAGAAGGGGAGAGAGAAAGGTAGGGGGGAAGTGAAAAGGGGGTGAGAGAGAGAGTGAGAGAGGGGGGAGTGGGTGAAAGGGGGGGGGGAGAAGAGAGAGAGGGGGGAGTGGGGGAGAAGGGGGAGAGAGAGTGTGAGAGAGAGAATACGAATACGAAATGGTTTATTCAGGTTTGGGCGTAAGCCTCTAACTGAAGGGGTAAGTCACAGTTATATGAATCAACAAACACTTTTCAAAAACACATTGCTTAACATTTACACTTCAGATGCTTACAAAAACACATTGCTTAACATTAACACTTCAGATGCTTACAAAAACACATGGCTTAACATTTACACTTCAGATGCTTATTGTATTTGACAATCTATGTTGATATTGTAATCTAAGTTATAGCAATACGCAATCGCTTTAATTCATTCATTCATTTTGCCCATCGCTCCTGGTGGAGCATAGGCCATCGACGACCCCTCGCCATCGTACTCTGTTCTGGGCTGTTCTGGACATTCCAGTCCAGTTGGTCCCTTGCTGCTTCAGCTCTGCCTCGGTGTCTCGCCTCCAGCTGTTGCGAGGCCGGCCTCTCTTCCTCTTTCCCTGCGGGTTCCAGGTCAGGGCTTGGCGTGTGATGCTGGACACTGGCTTCCTGAGGGTGTGTCCGATCCAACCCCACTTCCTCCGTAGTATCTGCTTGGCCACTGGTTCCTGTCCCGCTCGCTTCCACAGATCTTCGTTTCGGATCTTCTCCTGCCATCTGATCTTGTAGATGCGCCTCAGACAAGTGTTGAAGAATGTCTGAATCTTCTGCTGCATCGTCTGTGTTGTCCGCCCTGTCTCGCATCCATAGAGCAGAATTGACTTCACATTGGAGTTGAAGATGCGGAGTTTGGTTTTCATACTGATTGCTCCAGATGCCCAGATGTTCATGAGCATGATGAAAGCTGTTCTTGCCTTGCCGATTCTGGCTGTGACGTCTCGGTCCCTGTCGGTCAACCACGCTTCCCAAGTAGACGAAAGACTCCACCTCCCTGATGGGCTCTCCATCGACTGTGACTGGTGTGTTGGCAGTGGTGTTGATCTTCATCAGCTCGGTCTTCTTCCTGTTGATCTTGAGCCCTGTCCTGGCTGACGTGGTCTCCAGGCGAGTGGTCTTGTCCTGCATCTGGCTGTGGTTGTGTGACTGGAGCGCCAGGTCGTCAGCGAAGTCGAGATCGTCCAGCTGTGTCCAGAGTGTCCACTGTATACCGTTGTTCCTGCCTGTTGTAGTGGTCTTCATGATCCAGTCGATGACCAGGAGGAAGAGGAACGGTGACAGCAGGCACCCCTGACGAACTCCGGTCTTCACCTCGAAACTTTCGGACAGCTGGCCTGCGTGGGCAGTCCTGCAGCTCATGTCCTAATCGCTTTAATTAAGGCATTGTAAATGTATAACGCCACATTGCACAATACAGTTTCATTTCTGGATGACATAAGCAAATTGAATCTAAAGCGGCATGGGTTATTATAAAACTCAGGCAGGATATGTTTCAGCCTTAAGTCACATAGACAAGGACAACAAAACATAAAGTGAATTTCATCTTCTTCTGACTGGTGGCATAAATGACACAACACTTTCTCAGCTCTTCTTTCACTGTATCTTAAACGATGGCAGGCAATATCTGATACACCAAGTCTAAATTTGGTCAAAGCACATTTCACATATCTATTCGTTTTCATTTCAATGTATGGCTCCACATTATTTGTCAACTTAAGCATCTTATATTCAACAAATAGGGGGTGTGAGAGAGGGAGTGAGAGTGAGGGGAGTGGGTGAGAGAGAGAGAGAGAGGAGTGAGTGAGAAGGGGTGAGAGAGAAAGAGCGAGTGAGAGAGAGGGGGGAGTGAGTGAGAAGGAGGTGTGAGAGAGAGAGAGGGTGGGTGGGTGAGTGAGTGAGAAGGGGGTGAGAGAGAGAGAGAGAGAAAGGGGGGGAGTGAGTGAGAAGGGGGTGAGAGAGACAGACAGAGAGAGAGAGAGAGTGGAGAGGGGGGTGTGAGTGAGAAGGGGGTGAGAAAGACAGAGGGTGTGTGTGGGAGAGAGAGAGAGAGGGGGGGGTGGGGAGTGAGTGAGAAGGGGGTGAGAAAGACAGAGGGTGTGTGTGGGTGGGAGAGAGAGAGAGAGAGAGAGGGGGGGGGGGAGTGAGTGAGAAGTGGGTGAGAAAGACAGTGTGTGTGGGAGAGAGAGGGGGGGAGTGAGTGAGAAGGGGGTGAGAGAGAGAGGGGAATGAGTGAGAAGGGGGTGAGAGAGAGAGAGGGGAATGAGTGAGAAGGGGGTGAGATAGAGGAATGAGTGAGAAGGGGGTGAGAGAGAGAGGGGAATGAGTGAGAAGGGGGTGAGATAGAGGAATGAGTGAGAAGGGGGTGAGAGAGAGAGGGGAATGAGTGAGAAGGGGGTGAGAGAGAGAGAGGGGAATGAGTGAGAAGTGGGTGAGAGAGAGAGAGGGGAATGAGTGAGAAGGTGGTGAGAGAGAGAGAGGGGAATGAGTGAGAAGGGGGTGAGATAGAGAGAAGTGGGTGAGATAGAGAAAGAGAGAGAGAGAGAGGGAGGATTGAGTGAGAAGGGGGTGAGAGAGAGAGAGAAAGGTGGGGAGAGAGAGAGAGACAGGTCAAGAACACTGCGTATTAATAGGACAAATGTCCAAGAATGAAAGAACTTTAGTTTTTCATCGAATTGTCAGGTCAAGAACACTGCGTATTAATAGGGCGAATGTCCAAGCATGATAGAACTTTAGTTTTTCATCGAATTGTCCAATTTAAAGACGGAGTGGTGATATATATATATAATGCTTCGTAAATTTAGAGACCAAACGTCAAGGTCGCATTAGTGTATCTTTTTTCCTGGTGAACTGCTCTGTAGGTATTGTTTATTTTTCTTTATTTTATTTTATTTTATTATTTTTTTTGTTATTTATTCATAATTCTTGTCTGATTAAGTGCGCATCACACGTGTCTTGAATCGCCCCTTCCCCCACGCCCTTTTTCTTTTTTTTTCTTCTTTTTTTTTAACAGTGAAGGAAAAGAATAAGAATGGCCAACAATGCAGATCTTCGGATAGCTTTCATGTCTGATAAGTGAGGGTTTTGTAGCTTCCTTGTTTTTAGTTCTTTCTTTGCGAACGCGCGCTTTTAACGTCGGGGTGGACAGGAGCGGAGGTTTTTCGCTCAGACAGTTTAACTGCTGTGTGTACACAGTTTGACGATACAGAGCAAAGTGGCTTCAGACAGAAATACCAGACTCACTTTCAAGGATGGTCTGAATGTGTGCCATACTTACTGCCAAGGGGTAGGTAGATAGATAAAGAGAGCCAGTCTGAACTGTGTGGCATTGATACAGTGAAATGGACAGTGTGAACTGTGTGACTTTGATACAGTGAAATGGACAGTCAGAACTGTGTGACTTTGATACAGTGAAATGGACAGTGTGAACTGTGTGACTTTGATACAGTGAAATGGACAGTCAGAACTGTGTGACTTTGATACAGTAAAGTGGACAGTGTGACCTGTGTGACTTTGATACAGTGAAATGGACAGTGTGAACTGTGTGACTTTGATACAGTGAAATGGACAGTCTGAACTGTGTGACTTTGATACAGTGAAACGGACAGTCTGAACTGTGTGACTTTGATACAGTGGAACGGACAGTCAGAACTGTGTGACTTTGATACAGTGAAATGGACAGTCAGAGCTGTGTGGCTTTGATACAGTGAAATGGACAGTGTGAACTGTGTGACTTTGATACAGTGAAATGGACAGTTTGAACTGTGTGACTTTGATACAGTGGAACGGACAGTCAGAACTGTGTGACTTTGACACAGTGAAATGGACAGTGCGAACTGTGTGGCTTTGATACAGTGAAATGGACAGTCTGAACTGTGTGACTTTGATACAGTGAAATGGACAGTTTGTGTGTGACTTTGATACTATGAAATGGACAGTGTGAACTGTGTGACTTTGATACAGTGAAGTGGACAGTGTGAACTGTGTGACTTTGATACAGTGAAATGGACAGTGTGAACTGTGTGACTTTGATACAGTGAAATGGACAGTCAGAACTGTGTGACTTTGATACAGTGAAATGGACAGTGTGAACTGTGTGACTTTGATACAGTGAAATGGACAGTCAGAACTGTGTGACTTTGATACAGTGAAATGGACAGTGAGAACTGTGTGACTTTGATACAGTGAAATGGACAGTCAGAACTGTGTGACTTTGATACAGTGAAGTGGACAGTGTGAACTGATGTGACTTCTATGCAGTGAAATGGACAGTGAGAACCTGTGTGACTTTGATAACAGTGAAATGGACAGTGTGAACTAGGGTGTGCTTTGATACAGTGAAGTGGACCGTGTGAACTGTGTGACTTCGATAGCAGTGAAATGGACATTCAGAAAACTGTTGACTTTGATACAGTGAATGGACAGTGTGAACTGTGTGACTTTGATACAGTGAAGTGGACAGTGTGAACTGTGTGACTCGTGATACAGTAGAAATGGACAGTTCTGACTGTGGTGACTTTGACACAGTGAAATGGACAGTGAGAACAGTATGACTTGATACAGTGAAATGGACAGTGTGAACTGTGTGACTTTGATACAGTGAAATGGACAGTCAGAACTGTATGACTTTGATACAGTGAAATGGACAGTGTGAACTGTGTGACTTTGATACAGTGAAATGGACAGTCTGAACTGTGTGACTTTGATACAGTGAAATGGACAGTCTGAACTGTGTAACCTTGAAACACTGAAACAGACAGTTTGAACTGTGTGACTTTGAATCAGTAAAATAGACAGTCGGAACTGTCTGACTTTCAAACAGTGAAACACTACAACGTCCTTCCTGTTCCTAGCCCTGGACTCAGTGAATGTGAAGTCACCGCCCCGATGGCCGTCAAGAATTTGCAGCGGAAACTTTGCCCACCCCTCCACACCCTCCTCACACATAAGCACACACATACACACGCACACGCATGCTCACACGCACGCACACACGCACGCACACACGGACCCACACGACATAAACACATTATGTCCGGTTCACACACATAGAATCTCTCTCTCTCTCTCTCTCTCTCTCTCTCTCTCTCTCTCTCTCTCTCCTTTCAGACAGGCAAGGGTTACAGGAACACATTTCATAGTCCAACGACAGACACCGAACCGACCGACAGACAGAAGCAGACAGCAGTTGATACCACAAGTCCATCAGCAGCCCTTCGGAACAGATATTTGCATCATTCTGTGTTTGCCGAAAGAAAAATGCCGATTGCTCTCCGAGCGCATATGGAGCTCCGTGTGCCCTGCAGGGTCATGGAGGGGGCTGGAAGGGAAGCGGAAACTGTTGGGGAATCGTCACTTCCGGCGTGAGTCAGGACACACACCTGTTTGCTGAAAAAGTTATCATGCTCTGCTTCAATCGAACTGAGACCGAAGAGAGAAATGCACTCCTACGTCTGTCTGTCTGTCTGTATGTATGTATGTATGTATGAGAAGCAAGGTGGCAAAGACGTTTATCTATCAGGACAGTGTCCATGAGGGTGTGGGTTCGAATCCCGCCCTCGCCCTTTTTTTCCACCTTTATCTGGAAAATCAAACTGATCGTCCAGTCATAGGGAAGGGAGGATATTCCTAGGTCCCGTGTGCAGCACAAGTTTCACGCCCAGCAGATGTGGTGAAGCACATATACATTTGCCCGAACGCAGTGACGTCTCTTTAAAATAGAAACCGCATGTATGTATGTATATATGTATGTATGTATTATGTATGCATGTATGTATGTATGGACGTTGAACTAAAATACCATAAGATGCAGTGCATGTTACAGTACAATGTCGTTCAGTCACGTTTTCGGTACTTTATTTTTGATGTAACAAAATTTGATGTAACAACAACAACAACAAAACAAAAAACAACAACATCAACAACAACAAAAACAAACAAACCCAAAAACCATAGAAAAACAGTAAGAAAAACAACAACAACATTTTAAGCTATTAACGTGAACAGTTCCTTTCTAACAATTTACTTTTGCGGGTTTTTTTATGTTTCTATTTTAAAATGAATCGGGGAATAAGAACTCAATATCTTAATGGGATAGCACACAGGACACACACACACACACACACACACACACACACACACACCACCTCCATCAGCACACGAGCATAGCGGAGACTCTCACTAACTCAAGTATGTGCTAAAAAACACACAAAAAAACAAAAAAAAAGAAATGAAATTAAAAAGTTGTTTTTTTATTCTCAGAGTTATAAGATAAAAAAAACCCAGAGGTTGAAGCCGAGCCCAGAGAGACTGCATACAATGTCATGGCAGATTTTAGCTTAGAAAGTATTGTGAAGAAAGGGTACAACATGATTCTATTCGTAAAATATATGTTGGATTTATTTGACTGACCAAATATTCAAAATTGAATGGATTGGCCAATGATCTGTCAGAATTTCTCCTCTCCCCTCTGTTCCCCCTCCCACACCACCTTACCCACCATTCTTCTAAATTTTCTTCTTTTTTTTTCTTCGTGTTTTTCTTCTATCAGGCCAATTACTCTGGTGATAATAAATTTAATCTCATGTTAATATTGATATTAACATTATTTTACTATATTATGTACTGTTTGTTTATTTGTTTTATTTCATTACTTACTGTTTATGAATGTTATTTGATACAATTGATAATATGGTTCATCAACCGTCATGATAAAATTGAAGTGCAACGTTGTGAGCACAGTATAAGCTTTAAGCTTGTTGATGCTCTTTTGTCATTCATTGCATTGTAATCATGTGTATTGTTGAATAACTAAAGATTAGTTTGTTTCCCTACCGAGGTGGACTTTTCTACAGAATTTTGCCAGGGACAACCCTTTTGTTGCCGTGGGTTCTTTTACCTGCGGTAAGTGCATGCTTTGGAGTTTACTTGGGCGTGGGGGTCATTCTGGAGCATCACACCGGTAACATAATCACCAGAACCTCCAGGGAATGACTCCAGGGAGTTAGCTTGGGCGTGGGGTCATTCTGGAGCATCACACCGGTCACCAGAAATGCCGCTTAGCGGCACCTCAAGGGATGAAGTTGTATAACTCATCACCACACGAGCTGGCTTCACTTCTGGGGCCTCCCAGTCCATCGCCACGCCCGTCACACACGCACACACACACACACACACACACACACACACATATATATATATATAATATATATATATATATATATATATATATATGAAACTCTAGGGAGAGCTGGACAGTACAAGGTCTTCAGAGAAGAAGCCCCCCTGATTCAAGTTTTCCGGCCCTGAACTCCTTACACTCTGAGGGGGTCGGGCCGCACCCAGATCATTACTCCTGGTTGCCCTTGTATTGCCGCCTTTTCCCCCCTGGTCCTCAGCAGGTTCGAACCCGTACCTCCAGGATGGACGCCACTTCAGGATTGAGTCACCTTTCCTGGCAGATGTTCCACTGAGTTTGAGTAGGGAAATTAAATCCTTATGAAGTTTGCTTTCATTCCTCCTCGGCCAGATCCTGCTACTTCTGCCATTGCACGGAGGGCCCGTGTCTCTCTGTCATAAATCGACAGCTGTTTCATGAGGCTGTAATCTACAGAGTGCTGGCTTTCTTCCAGACAACTAAGTACAGTCAGAGGGAGCTGACTAAGGAGAACTGTGAGTGATGGGATGGAGAACAAAACAGGTGTCTGAACCTGGATTAGGTATCATGTTGTTGTTTGTCACCAGTTTGCTTCCGGCTTCTTTAATGGCTTTTCAAAACAAAACAATAACATTGGAGGGGGAACCTCTGGCATTTGCGAAAAATGCCGAGATAAGTGTTCTTCCAGATGATTATGATGATGATTATTATTATCATTGTTATTATCATCATTATGATTATGATGATCATCATTATTATTTGTTCTGACTGACAAGCAAAAGCGCTGGACAGACCTGTGTACCAATCACTTACTGGCCTTATACAAATAATGTCCCGCCCACACCAATCCCCCTCCTCTGGCTCTCTGTCTCTGTCTCTCTCTCTGTGTCTCTCTGTCTCTCTCACACATCTATTCAGCTGGGAAGTGAAACATCAGATGGACTGCATTGAAAGAGCAAAGAACAAGGGTTTTCCATTGACACTGACATGGCTGAGAGGAAGTATTCGCTGTTGGTCTTGCCACCAGAATAAAGAACGTTTTCCTTTGACAGTGTGGGACTAGGGAAGTGTGGGGGAGGGGTTGGGAGGCACAAGTGTTTTCCCTTCCCGTGATCAAGACAGAGAAGATAAAGCAACTTTTTTTTTCGGGGAGATGGTGGTGGTGGTGGTGGTGGTGAGGTAGGAGAAGGAGGATTGGGGGATGTAGGGGGCATGGGAGGTGGGTGGGGAGGGTGGTGGTGAGGTAGGAGAAGGAGGATTGGGGGATGTAGGGGGCATGGGAGGTGGGTGGGGAGGGTGGTGGTGAGGTAGGAGGAGGACTGGGGAATGTTGGGGGCAGGGGGTGGGTGGCGGGTTCTGAGGGGTTGGGGGCGGGGGGGATCGGAGGGGGGGGGGGGGGGGCGGTGGCTGTTGTTTCCGAGGATATATCCAAGACAAGTGTTTTGTTTGCTTTCTGGGGAATCCTCGTCAACAATCAGCAGTGTGCAATGTTGAGTATGAGCTTTGTGTGTTTCTTCCCTGCTTTGTTTCTGCATGGTCGATACAAACTCTGTGTGTGTGTGAGTGAACAGGCCAAGAGCGGGGTGTGTGTGTGTGTGTGGGGGGGGGGACGATGGGAGGGGGGTAAACGGGGGGAAGAGGGACGGAATGGGGGTTGCGGTGTGTGTGTGTGTGTGTGTGTGTGTGTGTGACCCTGACTGAGTGTGTGTGTGTTTGTGTGTGTGTGTGTGTGTCTGTGTGTGTCTCTCTCTGTGTGTGTGTCTGTGTCTGTGTCTTTGTGTGTATGTATGTGTGTGTGCTTGACCCTGATTGTGAGGGTTTCAGTCTTCCCAAGGCAAATCTGCTGGGGTTGGAAACTACCTCCCCTCAGTCGTCAGTCCGCCCTGTCAACACCCACCTGGCTACAGCAGCACGCAGGAGTCAGAAGTTCACTTCTTGTGCAAACCTAACAACAGTCCTACGTCATTTTGAAAATGGTTTTGCAAAGTTCACGTTTGAATAATAAAACTAAAAATAGATGAACAAATAGATAAATAAATATACGTATAATTCCAGAAGATCATCAGTTTCTCTTCAAAGTCTTACGCTGCGATCCGTTCTATTTTCTCTTATGAGGCAGAGAGTTTTCCTCTCTGGAATGTCCTTTGTTGAAGCTGAACTGACTGGAGTAGTTTTCTCCTGCATTAGACTTGGTAATCTTCACGGCAAAGCAGTGAACTATTCATTCCGCTCATAATCTGACAGACAGACGCCACTGGCCAGTCATCGTTCTACCCGCCAGTGGAGACTGGAAACCACTATTCCTACATATATAACACGGAGGTATATCTCCATTAAAGGATTACATCCATGGGTTTGAAAAAAGGGCGGATTCCCAGACACTGGGTCTGTCTGATGGTGGTGGTGAAGACAATGGGTCTGTGTGATGGTGGTGGTGAAGCTGGTGGTGAAGACAGTGGGTCTGTGTGATGGTGGTGGTGAAGACAGTGGGTCTGTGTGATGGTGGTGGTGAAGACAGTGGGTCTGTATGATGGTGGTGGTGAAGACAGTGGGTCTGTATGATGGTGGTGGTGAAGACAGTGGGTCTGTGTGATGGTGGTGGTGAAGACAGTGGGTCTGTGTGATGGTGGTGGTGAAGACAGTGGGTCTGTATGATGGTGGTGGTGAAGACAGTGGGTCTGTATGATGGCGGTGGTGAAGACAGTGGGTCTGTGTGATGGTGGTGGTGAAGACAGTGGGTCTGTGTGATGGTGGTGGTGAAGACAGTGGGTCTGTATGATGGTGGTGGTGAAGACAGTGGGTCTGTGTGATGGTGGTGGTGAAGACAGTGGGTCTGTGTGATGGTGGTGGTGAAGACAGTGGGTCTGTATGATGGTGGTGGTGAAGACAGTGGGTCTGTATGATGGCGGTGGTGAAGACAGTGGGTCTGTGTGATGGTGGTGGTGAAGACAGTGGGTCTGTGTGATGGTGGTGGTGAAGACAGTGGGTCTGTATGATGGTGGTGGTGAAGACAGTGGGTCTGTGTGATGGTGGTGGTGAAGACAGTGGGTCTGTATGATGGCGGTGGTGAAGACAACTGGTCTGTCTGGTGGTGGTGAAGACAGTGGGTCTGTGTGATGGTGGTGGTGAAGGTGGTGGTGAAGACAGTGGGTCTGTGTGATGGTGGTGGTGAAGACAGTGGGTCTGTGTGATGGTGGTGGTGAAGACAATGGGTCTGTGTGATGGTGGTGGTGAAGACAGTGGGTCTGTGTGATGGTGGTGGTGAAGACAGTGGGTCTGTGTGATGGTGGTGGTGAAGACAGTGGGTCTGTGTGATGGTGGTGG
>NC_134880.1:36323803-36338803 GCF_041734735.1 Babylonia areolata
GCATATTAATATGGAACTGGATCAGGTGGAAATACAATTGCATTTCGATTTAAAAGGTGCGAAGCCATTTGCAGTAAATGCTCCGCATTCGGATGAATTATATCTGCTCTTTGGTTTGGGGGATAATGGTTCAGACTGTCGTTTGGTTTGTACATGTGATTGTATAACGTGTTGATGTGCCCGACAGAGGGCTGGGGGGGGGGGGGGGGGGGTAACGGAGGGACATGATTCCTCATGGGAGGTAACCCGGCAACATTGTCTGTCGGACATGAACGTGGTGCAAATCAGGGGGTGTAATGCTCAGAAGAGGAGACGGGGTGAAATCCATGAGGTGGCGGTTGTGAGTCAGTGTGCTCCTGATCATTCCGACCACCTGTAGGGTTTATATAGACAGACTCAGGGGTTTTCCTTCGTTGAATATGTTCTCTTGCACCTGCTTGACTAAACTTCACGGACTGAGATATTTCCTGAGTAGTGGAAACTTTTCCACACAGACTTCAGACTTTCTGCCAGTCTTGCAGTCTTGCATTCGGATGAGTTGCATTGCTATACAGACTTGTGTCAGATGCAAAAATTTCAAAATTGTCAATAATAGTAACCCTTTGCTTCTCACAAACACTTTTCAGGTTGTGATTGGAAGGAAGTATGGAATTATCAAATGAATGTTTACCTTTTGCTGGGAGTATAGATCTAAAACATACATATGCTCCTGGAAATGTATTGGAACATAAAAAAAACAAGATCTGTCCACGTTTCAATGGATAGAGGACCTGAGGGACTGGAGTTGACACCTGCATGGATCATCACATATTTCAAGTCAGGGATCACATGTAGACAGAGAAGCCAGGTGTGGAGGTCTTTAACAGACAGAGATACAGATTTTGAATAACCGTTCTCCTCTTGGGCCCAGTCGTCTAGCATTAATGGAGCGAATGGTGGAGTCGCCAACCAGTAAACTGGTTGTTCTGTCAGGAATGGTCATGTGTGACAGTGTGTCTAGTGGGGGTGGTTTGGATTCAGTATGGGGCTTGTGAGGGCGTAAAACACTGTGCACTTTATAATCTGTATCCAGCTTGTCATCAACGTCAGAGAGAACAGAGAAAGAGTTGGATGTCGGAACAGAATACTGGAGGTTGTTGTCGACTTCAGACTCGGTAGGTAGTACAAGTATCTGTTCAGAACTGTCATGACAATCACTGACTGGGAACTGATGGATTGTAGTTTGGGATGTAACTAAAGAAATGTCTGAGTGCAGTCACCGATTTGGGAACAGTTCTCCTTGACAGTCAGGCTGTGTTTGTCGTCAGTAGAGGACGCCCTGTCTGTCAATTTTGATACATGACATAGATGTCTGTATACTTGCGTCCTTGATTCCTTTATCGACTGACTCAGGAATTGTCGTTTGTGTGCAGGTTGACACATGTTGAGAGTGGACAGATTTTACTTTTTTCAGTTCAGAATGTATGGACCCTAACTGTGTGTTAATGCATTGATTTTCTTTAAGATGCTGGCTGTTGTGTGTTTCTAAGGAAGTCACAAAGGACTTGAGATCTTCTATTTGAGAACATATATAGCTGAATTTTTCATCAGTGTTGATACGCATTTTATTTTTTGTTGCGGTTTTAACGTATTCAATCACTTTGTGTAATGAATTGTCCGGTAGAGAGAGAGTTTCAAGTCTGCTCCAGTGAAGTCACTCTCCCGCTCAGATCGGGAACGGGGCTGGGGACAGACCTTGCATTGGCTGACTTATACAACGTGCGACTGCACTGTTGCCGAGTCCTTTTCGCAACAGAAGTCTTCTTCTTGACTTGTTGCTGGCCACTGGAACAACCGTCTGGACCAACAGGCGGCGTTGGGGGACCGACGATGACACCATCCCGTGTAGGCAGTGGAGTGTCTGGCTCCAGGAGAAGCTGCGGCTGTGGAGGGGGGTGGGGGAGGAGGCACTGACTGGGGACACGGGGGCACAGGACATGCTGGTCAAGTCCAGTGTGGGTGGTTTAAAAGAAATCGTGCCTGAGACACCGCTGATAAAGGTTAAGGGTGATTTTAACAAGGAGGCAGACATGAAATATGACACAAATTGTTTGATTATTTCACAGTAATCACAGTTACAGTAACAGATTTCACAGATTCTACCAGGATACGGAAAACGGACTTCGAGAGAGAGGATGGAGGGGGCACAAGCAAAAGAATTGGTGATGGAGTAATAACACTCTTGATCATCAGTCAGTTAACTGAACGGACACATCACTGTTACTGATGGAGTAATAACAGACTCTTGATCATCATAGTCAGTTAACTGAACGGACACATCGCTGTTACTGATGGAGTGATAACAGAATCTTGATCATCATAGTCAGTTAACTGAACGGACACATCACTGTTACTGATGGAGTATTTACTGAACGAACACATCACTGTTACTGATGGAGTGATAACAGAATCTTGATCATCATAGTCAGTTAACTGAACGGACACATCACTGTTACTGATGGAGTGATAACAGAATCTTGATCATAATAGTCAGTTAACTGAACAGACACATCACTGTTACTGATGGAGTAATAACAGAATCTTGATCATCATAGTCAGTTAACTGAACGGACACATCACTGTTACTGATGGAGTATTAACTGAACGAACACATCACTGTTACTGATGGAGTAATAACAGACTCTTGATCATAATAGTCAGTTAACTGAACATACACATCACTGTTACTGATGGAGTAATAACAGACTCTTGATCATCATAGTCAGTTAACTGAACGGACACATCGCTGTTACTGATGGAGTATTAACTGAACGAACACATCACTGTTACTGATGGAGTAATAACAGAATCTTGATCATCATAGTCAGTTAACTGAACGGACACATCGCTGTTACTGATGGAGTAATAACAGACTCTTGATCATCATAGTCAGTTAACTGAACGGACACATCACTATTACTGATGGAGTAATAACAGACTCTTGATCATCATAGTCAGTTAACTGAACGGACACATCACTATTACTGATGGAGTAATAACAGACTCTTGATCATCATAGTCAGTTAACTGAACAGACACATCACTATTACTGATGGAGTAATAACAGACTCTTGATCATCACAGTCAGTGTACTGAACGGACACATCACTGTTACTGATGGAGTAATAACAGACTCTTGATCATCATAGTCAGTTAATTGAACGGACACATCACTGTTACTGATGGAGTAATAACAGACTCTTGATCATCACAGTCAGTTAACTGAACAGACACATCACTGTTACTGATGGAGTAATAACAGAATCTTGATCATCATAGTCATTTAACTGAACGGACACATCACTGTTACTGATGGAGTATTAACTGAACGAACACATCACTGTTACTGATGGAGTAATAACAGAATCTCGATCATCATAGTCAGTTAACTGAACGGACACATCACTGTTACTGATGGAGTAATAACAGACTCTTGATCATCATAGTCAGTTAACTGAACGGACACATCACTGTTACTGATGGAGTATTAACTGAACGAACATATCACTGCTACTGATGGAGTAATAACAGACTCTTGATCATCATAGTCAGTTAACTGAACGAACACATCACTGTTACTGATGGAGTAATAACAGACTCTTGATCATCATAGTCCCAGTTAACTGAACGGACACATCACTGTTACTGATGGCAGAGTATCGATATAGTAAACAGGTTCTCCATAAGTCAGTTCATTAGTGTCACACGAAAAACGTTTCTGGATAATGTCTAGAGTTGTTGTGTTTTTGTGTTTGTTTGTTTGTTTTTTTCATTGTTACTGTCTTTTCCAGGCGTGGTGCTGGCCATGATTAACAAACACAGGGAACGTTCTAACACACATCACACCAATGTACGTACAGCGCTGGACCCACCACCATGCTTTAGTGCAGGATGGAACACATGACGGAGGGGTTATTCCGAGCTTGTACCCACATCATCACAGAGAAAACAGACAACAAGACCACTTATAAAAGATAGCAATAAAGAGGAGGGCACAACAAGCGGTCGCTGTACACTGCAACACAAGAGACACGCCCCTGATTTGATTGTCACACTACGACGAACACACCTGGTGCAGGACACGTTGCAAAGAGAATGAACTGACACAGTTTGAACACACCTGGTGCAGGACACGTTGCAAGGAGAATGAACTGACACAGTTTGAACACACCTGGTGCAGGTCACGTTGTAAGGAGAATTAACTGACACAGTTTGAACACACCTGGTGCAGGACACGTAGCAAGGAGAATGAACTGAAACAGTTTGAACACACCTGGTGCAGGACACGTAGCAAGGAGAATGAGCTGACACAGTTTGAACACACCTGGTGCAGGACACGTAGCAAGGAGAATGAACTGACACAGTTTGAACACACCTGGTGCAGGACACGTAGCAAGGAGAATGAACTGACACAGTTTGAACACACCTGGTGCAGGACACGTAGCAAGGAGAATGAACTGACACAGTTTGAAAATATTTAAATGATCCAAGAAAAAAAAATCACACGATTTACATCCCCGTGTACAGAAAGCAACCACCGATCTTGACAAACAAAGCAAGAAGTGAAGGAAACAGTGACACATAAAAAGCAAAGGAATGTATCCTCACGTGGCAGCATTGGCCTGTTGCCGGAGCGAAACAGAACACGTCCGCCCACATCGGCGACAACAGCTGAAGCCCAGAGAGAGAGAGAGAGAGAGAGGAATAGATTCATGATGACGACGATGATGATAATGATGATAATGATGATGACGACGATGATGAAGTACACACAGGACATTCGGATACACACAAATACATACGTAAACATTCAAATGTATATGAGGATAATGCCTGAGACAGACTGCATCAGAAAGACAAAGCAAGAAGATGAGAAAAATTCGAACAAATTTCTTTGAAGGTGTCGGCAACTTCTTTCATTAAATGAAAATTATATGCATTTTTGAACATGTTTAATGAGGTGTGGTTATGCAGGAAAGACGGAGTATTGCTCCAGAGCAAACCATCAGAATACATGGAGCTGGATTTTAAAAGATCATTTCTAGGAAGAGGCAGCATTAACTTATGAGCATGGCGATTAATACTGAAATGAAAGATATTGGTAATTGATGGTGGAGCACAACCAATAGGTATTTTGAACATAAAAACTGTTTTGTTATACCTGACTTTCAATTTCAGTGGAAGAGAGAGAGAGAGAGAGAGAGAGAGAGAGAGAGAGACATACATACATACATACATACATACATACAGATTAACCAGCCACCCTATTTGCCTTTCTTCTAGGGGGGGCGGTCTAAACATTGAATGGTGCTTTTTTTTTATTGTCTTTTGACAAAACCATAATTACAATCACCGAGATTTACACCAAAACATGACCCAGTTCTGAGGAAAACAGTTTCAAACGAATATGAAAAAGAGTTTTGAACAGAACAGTTTTGATCTGGGGACTTGATTCGAAGTTGGATTAATGAGTGCGGATGTTAATATCTGCGTCTTCAGTCTTGTTTGTATGGGTAATGTAGGAGCCGGTTCAGTGACAAAGATGATTGAAATTCAGCCATTTAACTATCTCTCACTGAATACCAATTCTCTCTCTCTCTCTCTCTCTCTCTCTCTCTCTCACCTGTGCCCTTTGTGCAAAGAGTCAACGGAAGATGAAGTTCATTTTGTTCTGAAGTGTCTTTATTGCATAATATTCGTGTAAAATTTATTTCAAAGAAATATTATGAACGCTCTTGTTTGTTTAAATTTTGTCTATTGATGGCATCATCTGATGACGGTGTAATAAGAAATCTCGCATTGTAGCTTTTAAGTTAAGAGAAATAGTATTGTCCTAATTTCTATAGTTTAATAGTGTAAGCAGTTGTTGCCAGTTACGGTAATGTATACATATCTTGTTATCGCCTCTCATTCATATGGGGCTATGGCCTTAATGAATAAATCATCTGCATCTGCATCGGCATATATCTCTCTCTCTGTCTGTCTGTCTGTCTGTCGGTCGGTCTCTTTGCTCTCTGATTATCTGTCTCTGTCTCTGTGCCTCTCTCTTTGTCTTTCTTTCTCTCTCTGTCTCGCCCCTTCTCTCTCCTCCCCATCTCTTTCTCTCCGTTGGTCTTTCTGTCTCTCTATCTCTGTCTTTCTGTCTCTGTCTGTCTGTCTGTCTCTCCCTCCCCCCCCTCTCTCTCCACGAGCTACTTGACTTTGTGTTTATCAAGAGAATCAATGGCACCAATTGGCTGTCTTTTAATTCATGTCACCACAAAAGGCACGGTGCCGTTATGGTCATGTTGAGTGAAGCCTGTTTTGTCACACACACTGAATCAGCATCCTTTAGAAAGACGGTCATGTTGAGTGAAGCCTGTTTTGTCACACACACTGAATCAGCATCCTTTAGAAAGACGGTCATGTTGAGTGAAGCCTGTTTTGTCACACACACTGAATCAGCATCCTTTAGAAAGACGGTCATGTTGAGTGAATCCTGTTTTTGTCACACACACTGAATCAGCATCCTTTAGAAAGACGGTCATGTTGAGTGAAGCCTGTTTTGTCACACACACTGAATCAGCATCCTTTAGAAAGACGGTCATGTTGAGTGAAGCCTGTTTTGTCACACACACTGAATCTGCATCCTTTAGAAAGATGGTCATGTTGAGTGAAGCCTGTTTTGTCACACACACTGAATCAGCATCCTTTAGAAAGATGGTCATGTTGAGTGAAGCCTGTTTTGTCACACACACTCAATCTGCATCCTTTAGAAAGACGGTCATGTTGAGTGAAGCCTGTTTTGTCACACACACTGAATCTGCATCCTTTCTGAAGACGGTCATGTTGAGTGAAGCCTGTTTTGTCACACACACTGAATCTGCATCCTTTAGAAAGACGTTATGTTGAGTGAAGCCTGTTTTGTCACACACACTGAATCAGCATCCTTTAGAAAGACGGTCATGTTGAGTGAAGCCTGTTTTGTCACACACACTGAATCTGCATCCTTTAGAAAGACGGTCATGTTGAGTGAAGCCTGTTTTGTCACACACACTGAATCTGCATCCTTTAGAAAGACGGTCATGTTGAGTGAAGCCTGTTTTGTCACACACACTGAATCAGCATCCTTTAGAAAGATGGTCATGTTGAGTGAAGCCTGTTTTGTCACACACACTGAATCAGCATCCTTTAGAAAGACGGTCATGTTGAGTGAAGCCTGTTTTGTCACACACACTGAATCAGCATCCTTTAGAAAGATGGTCATGTTGAGTGAAGCCTGTTTTGTCACACACACTGAATCAGCATCCTTTAGAAAGACGGTCATGTTGAGTGAAGCCTGTTTTGTCACACACACTGAATCAGCATCCTTTAGAAAGACGGTCATGTTGAGTGAAGCCTGTTTTGTCACACACACTGAATCAGCATCCTTTAGAAAGATGGTCATGTTGAGTGAAGCCTGTTTTGTCACACACACTCAATCTGCATCCTTTAGAAAGACGGTCATGTTGAGTGAAGCCTGTTTTGTCACACACACTGAATCAGCATCCTTTAGAAAGACGGTCATGTTGAGTGAAGCCTGTTTTGTCACACACACTGAATCTGCATCCTTTAGAAAGATGGTCATGTTGAGTGAAGCCTGTTTTGTCACACACACTGAATCAGCATCCTTTAGAAAGATGGTCATGTTGAGTGAAGCCTGTTTTGTCACACACACTCAATCTGCATCCTTTAGAAAGATGGTCATATTGAGTGAAGCCTGTTTTGTCACACACACTGAATCAGCATCCTTTAGAAAGATGGTCATGTTGAGTGAAGCCTGTTTTGTCACACACACTGAATCTGCATCCTTTAGAAAGACGGTCATGTTGAGTGAAGCCTGTTTTGTCACACACACTGAATCAGCATCCTTTAGAAAGACGGTCATGTTGAGTGAAGCCTGTTTTGTCACACACACTGAATCAGCATCCTTTAGAAAGATGGTCATGTTGAGTGAAGCCTGTTTTGTCACACACACTGAATCTGCATCCTTTAGAAAGATGGTCATGTTGAGTGAAGCCTGTTTTGTCACACACACTGAATCAGCATCCTTTAGAAAGACGGTCATGTTGAGTGAAGCCTGTTTTGTCACACACACTGAATCAGCATCCTTTAGAAAGACGGTACGACTCGGGAACATAAAAACTAAACAATAAAGATCGTACACAACCTTGACCTCTCACCCTCCTTACCATAACCATGATGAGGGAGATGGCTTCAAAGGCCTTATATTCCTACCTTCTACGCTGCCACGTTTGGTTGCTGTGCAGTATGTGGTAGCCGAGAAAAAATGCCAGAGTTCACCACGAAGACACAGACGCCGGATAATTACACTGACTCACTTTGTCAACACAGGTGAGACAAAAAGAAGAAAAGAAAAGAAATGAAAAAAGATCTGGTCTCAAACACAAACAGTTTCAAGCGTTCATGGAAAACATAATTTCAGATTACTTTTCACTTGGAGCCAGACATAGTAAGCCTAAGTCATTTTACAACGTCTGTAGGGGAAAGGAGTATAGATCGACTTAGAGTGAAGTAATTTATATATATATTTCAGCTCTGGATACCTTTTAGAGGACACCTTAAAGGTTAGACAACAAACCCCCTTTAAGCTGCTGATGGCTGCTGTGATCAAGTTTCATCATTAGAGAAATCACCAGACAGTAGACGAATACATGAAGTAAGTTTGCGTAAAATGTCATAAGTCACAACCTCGATAGTTGGTATGAAGGACAAAGCTTATTGTGTTCAAGACACTCATAACGAGCATTTCAGATCATATGCAACGAATGGAAGACGGGATGAAGTGTTTTTCTTTTCATCTTTGAGATCATAATCATACGTTGTGCACTGCATCTCAGTGAGCTAAAGGGGGATATTAAATCATGTTTTTTTTTTCTTGTGGTAAAAATGCCAATACACGAAGAGGCAGATCATAAATATGACACGTAGAGGAAACAAGACAGGCAGCCTTCAAGACTTTGACGCACGAGGTGGAGGGATATATATATACATACATATACAGAGAGAGAGAGAGAGAGGAGGGAGAGGAAGATTACATCGACGGACGTACTTTTATTTACGTACGTAAGCAGCGTTAACAACAACAACAAAAACAAGAAAGGCAAGGCCTTCAAGACTCACTTGTGATACACACTCAAAGAAAAAAAAAGTTTTAAAAAGAAATATTAGTTTGTTGAAATGTATTCTCTATTCGTTATTATGATTTTTAAAATATATATATGTATGCAGCTTCGCGAAAAATAAAAACAAAATAAAAATAGTTGTTGAAATGTGTTCCCTATCTGTTATTATAATTATATACAGTTTCGCGAAAAAAAATAAGAACAAGAGAAAAGGCTTCAATGCAGTTTCGAACCACGGATGTTTGGATCGAGAATGAGTGTTTTTGCGCTAACTCGGGGACTTGACGGCGTTCAAAAAGTATTATTTGAGCATATTCTTTTAGCGGAATAAGTCGACAGCGGCATTCGAAGTCACAACGCGGTTTAAATCATATTATTTTGGTATATCTCGGGCATTAAAACATTTTCTTTCAAGTCCGAGGTAAAGGAGATGTTCCCATTGCCTCAAAAACACTGCAATATATGTCCGTTTTTGTAGATCTGTAGAGATCAGTGATCGACAAGCTTTGTCTTTCCACTCACTGAGAAACTAGGGCACGTTCCATTCAGTTTCTTTTTTCTGTTCATTCTAGTTGATTCAGTATCCACTTTAAAACATCCATATGCTGTAAGCACGTGGATGATTATTTAAGAAATTCTTTTAATTCGGCGGTAAAGGCTTTGCAACATGTTTTGTCAAGATCACTGACCAGTGCCGTGTAGACGAGGCAGTGAAACACACACACACACACACACACACACACACACACACACACATGTACGCGCGCGCAACGAGGAACAAACACAAACCAGCCCAACCAGCTGACCAGTAACCTATTACTGATGAGAATGCATTATAACAACCAGTAATCTATTACTGAGGACAATGCATTATAACAACCAGTAATCTATTACTGAGGAGAATGCATTATAACAACCAGTAACCAATTATTGAGGAGAATGCAGTATAACAACCAGTAATCTATTACTGAAGAGAATGCATTATAACAACCAGTAATCTATTACTGAGGAGAATACATTATAACAACCAGTAATCTATTACTGAGGAGAATGCATTATAACAACCAGCAACCTATTACTAAAGAGAATGCATTATAACAACCAGTAACCTGTTACTGAGGAGAATGTATTATAACAACCAGCAACCTATTACTGAAGAGAATGCATTATGACAACCAGTAGCCTATTACTGAGGGCAGACAGCCACATTGTTAATACCCATATTGAGATTTTTCACATTGTATTAATTGTTTTCTCTATGAGTAAGCTTATAATGCATTACGTAATAGTTTAACAAAAAGTTCAGTTACATCTTATATATTTATACATGTATAAAAGGAACTTAACTTTATTACCTTTCTTGTGTTGTGTGTCTGTGTATGTTGGTCACACTTAGGTGCATTTCCTCTTTCATTTAAACAAAAGCAAGTGTGAGTTAGAAATTTTTTTTTCTTTTGTGACTTTAATTTTGTAAATAAAATAAGTGAAAAAAACAACAACACAAAAACAAACAAACAAACAAGAAAAACAAAACAAAACAAAACAACAACAACAACAAAACAAATAACAAAAAACAAAAACAACAACAAAACAAAAACCCAAACAAGCAAACAAGCAAAAAGTGAAATCCAACACAACTCTGTGTGGTCTATATTTATATGTTGGGGGGTGCACATGACTTTTGTTTTGCAATTGATTTTTTGTGTGTTTTGATTCAATCATTGTAGTAAGTGCGTGTCAAAAGTGAGTCTTGAAGGCCTTGCCTCTCTTGTTTAATGTTAATTCCATCAGGAGAACTATTGAAAAATGCACATATTATTTGCTCTATTTCTTTGTTTCTTTCTTTCTGTTTTTCTACTTTTTCAAAATGTTATTTCCATCAGGATCACAATTGAGAAATATAGCGAGTAACGCCGGAGCGCACGCAAACAGGCAATCAAGGAATTCTTTATGCGGGTCACCCTGTCGACAGCCCGAATAGTGGGACATTCTCAGCACACACACACACACACAGAAGAAGGCTCTAAGTGGGTGTGGGATGGGAGGCAGAGAGACAGCAAAAGGAAGAATAGTGCAGGACAGTGAATATAACAAAGTTTGTTCTATTGTGTTGACAATTCTGTCATTGCTTCTGAATTATGTGTGATGGAGAGAGAGAGAGAGAGAGAGAGAGAGAGAGAGAGACAGACAGACAGACAGACAGACAGACAGAGACAGAGTCAGACAGAAACAGAGTATGTATAAGAGACAGAGAGATGGAGACTGAGGGACAGTAAGACAAAGAGAGACAGAGATGGGGGAGTGGGGGGGGATAGAGAGAGACAGAGATGGGGGGAATAGAGAGAGAGAGACAGAGATGGGGGGATAGAGAGAGACAGAGTTGGGGGATAGAGAGAGAGAGAGAGACAGAGATGGGGGGATAGAGAGAGACAGAGTTGGGGGATAGAGAGAGAGAGAGACAGAGATGGGGGATAGAGAGAGAGAGAGAGACAGAGATGGGGGATAGAGAGAGACAGAGTTGGGGGATAGAGAGAGAGACAGAGATGGGGGATAGAGAGAGACAGAGATGGGGGGATAGAGAGAGACAGAGATGGGGGGGGGGGTTAGAAATAGAGACAGTTTCAGTTTCAGTTTAATTAGTTCAAGGAGGCGTCACTGCGTTCGGGCAAATCCATATACGCTACACCACATCTGCCAAGCAGATGCCTGACCAGCGGCGTAGCCCAACGCGCTTAGTCAGGCCTTGAGAAATAGAGACAGAGATGTGGCAGAGATGGGGGGTAGAAACAGAGAAAGACAGAGATGGGGGTGGTGGTAGTAGAAATAGAGAGAGACAGAGATGGGGGTGGTGGTAGTAGAAATAGAGAGAGATAGAGATGGGGGTGGTGGTAGTAGAAATAGAGAGAGACAGAGATGGGGGTGGTGGTAGTAGAAATAGAGAGAGACAGAGATGGGGGTGGTGGTAGCAGAAATAGAGAGAGACAGAGATGGGGAGGCAGAAATAGAGAGAGACAGAGATGGGGAGGCAGAAATAGAGAGAGACAGAGATGGGCGGTAGGGAGAGACAGAAATGGGCGCTAGGGAGAGACAGAGATGGGGGGAGAGGAATAGATAGAGAGAGAGATGGGGGTAGAGAGAGACAGAGATGGGGTGGAGAAATAGAGAGAGACAGAGATGGGGGGAGAAATAGAGAGAGACAGAGATGGGGGGGGGGGGGGGGGGGGGAGAGAAATATAGAGGGACACAGATGAGGGGGTGGCAGGGAGAGAAATAGAAAGAGACATAGATGGGGGTTCGGGGTAGAGAGAGACAGAGATGTGTGTGGGGTGGTGGGGTGGGGTGGGGGAATAGAGAGAGACAGAGATGGGGGGAGAAATAGAGAGAGACAGAGATGGGGGGAGGAAATAGATAGAGAGACAGAGATAAGGGCTGGGGGTAGAGAGAGACAGAGATGGGGAGACATAGAGACAGAGATGGGGGGATAGAGAGGGACAGGGATAAGGGTGGGAGAAATAGAGACAGAAATGGGAGCTGGGTGGGTAGAGAAAGACAGAGATGGGGGGGGGGGGGTTAGAGAGAGACAGAGATGGGGAGACATAGAGACAGAGATGGGGGGATAGAGAGAGACAGAGATGGGATTGAGAAATAGAGAGAGACAGAGATAGGGGGGAGAAACAGAGAGAGACAGAGATAGGGGTGAGAAAAAGAGAGAGACAGAGATATGGGAGAAATAGAGAGACAGAGATGGGGGGAGGGGGAGGCGAATAGAGAGGGACAGAGATAGGGGGGAGAAATATAGAGGGACAGAGATAGGGGGAGAAATAGAGAGAGACAGAGATGGGAGGAGGGGGGGGCGAATAGAGAGGGACAGAGATAGGGGGGAGAAATATAGAGGGACAGAGATAGGGGGAGAAATAGAGAGAGACAGAGATAGGGGGAGAAATAGAGAGAGACAGAGATGGGGGAATAGAGAGAGACAGAGAGGGGGGGCTAGATAGACGGAGATTGGGGGGGGGTAGAGAGAGACAAAGGGGGGGGGGGGGGGGGGCGTAGAGAGAGAGTGTGTGGGGAGAAATAGAGAGAGAGACAGAGATGGGGGATCGGAGGTGGGGGGTGGGGGCAGATAGAGAGAGACAGAGAGGAAGTCACATTGAAAGACCGTTTTATGATGCAGCCTAATTCTGTCATTTTTCTTCTGAATGATACCAGAGAAATGTGATAGGGAGACAAGTAGAGAGAGCACAGAGAGACAGACAGACAGAAACAGAGAGACAGACAGACAGACAGAGAAATACAAGGAACGAGACAAAGAGAGAGAGAGGGGGGGGGGAATAGAGAAAGTCGGATATGTCAAAGAGATTTTTTTTTTTTTTATTGTGCTGGCAAATTGTTTGATTGCTTCTGCAATGGCACAAGAAAGAGAGAGAGACGGGTGGCAGTGATACTGCTGCTGGAAGGTGGGGAAGGGGAGGGGGTAGTGGGTGAGGAGGGGTGTGCGACGGAAGGAAAAAGAATGAAAGAACGAGAGGGAGGCGGCATTGAGCGATATACCTGCCCCCCACCTCACCCCCCCTATAAAACGATCAGGACAAAAAAGATATTGGATTCAGGGTGCACGGAAATTGCTTCAGTTTCCGTCAGAGACCCCACCCTCCGCCTCCCTCTCTCTCACACACCCTTCCTTCCACCCCTCCCGAATCACAAAAACATCAATAGCAGAACACAAAGAGATACTTCCACAGAAAGGTATCGGGAAAGTTGTTCCTTTTACTGCGTTTGTATGGAAGGGAAGTAACTTCCTCCTTCCTATGCTGAAAAATAAAGAATTGAACGTTCTCTGCACCAGATCAATGAAAGGAAAGAATGATCAGAATATAAATCATGTCCGCTTTCACTTGGGTTACATTCAAGTTCTTTGCAGCGTTAACAAAGCTGTTTAATAACAAAGACAATCTGTAACAATGAAACTGAACAAGTTCTGAAAAAAACAACATACCTTGACAATTATAACAGCGACGAAAATGGCATAATGCTGATAACAGCTTTTTTTTCTTTCTTTCTGTCTCCAAGTAGTGGAATCTTCTATAAAATATTGCAGGATACAACGTTGTCATTTTCTCTAGAAATGCTTTGTCTGCCACTTCCAAATTTGGATCAAGCATGGGTAAAAAAAATCTTCACAGTTATACCAATAATAGGTTGTAAGTCTCCCGGATAAAGATATATTTCCGGATCATCAGGAGCATATTTCGTCGAGGATCCGAATCCATAAAATCACAATTTATGGTTTGGTTTGAAGACGGCCTGACTCCGATTCTCTTTACAATTAAAAGAAGAGGAAAATAAAATCTGGACAGATGGACTGTTGCATTAACAGTGTATGAGAATCACAGTCATCCGATCTGAAAAGACCTACATAGAAGTGCTGAAATGCTGAGTTGACACGAATATCGCATACATTAATCACAATAATACGCATGTAACGATCACAGAAAGGGAACAGACACAACATATTTTACACTGTAACTAAACATAGATATATCAATAAACAGCAGGCTGTTGAATAGTATTCGAATATGCCTTCTGTATTATGTACACATACATATCCCTTGAGGAAGGAACGTGATCGTTCCGAAAAGTTGGAATATTTGACAGATTGAGAGAGAGAGAGAGAGAGAGAGAGAGAGAGAGAGAGAGAGAGACTGGACACTGAACACTGAACACTGAAAGGTTTAGTGTCATTAGCTATACAGCTCTAGTGACACGGGGGTGAACAATAATGAAGAAAATAATGAGA
>NC_134880.1:36343803-36376303 GCF_041734735.1 Babylonia areolata
ATCACCTTACCACTTCAGGACAGAAAGACAATGACCTCGGACTAGAATGTTAGCCACTGCCCACATAACGTATCTGAGGCATGGTGCAGACAGCGTCGCCACACTGGGTCCTAGTGTCTCCTGCTGCATCATGACAATGCCACAGCACACACTGCAGCAGCAACCGTTGCCTTTCTGGGGAATATCGTACACAGTTGGTAATATATCCCCATATTCCCTTTTTTCTCTCCCTTTTTTGTGTCCCCTTGTGATTGCTTCCTGTTCCTTTGGACAAGCGACATCTAAGAAGGCAGTTCCAGTGTGCTGAAGATGCTGGAGCTTTCTTCGAGGGCAGTATTTTAGGTATGCCTATTCAACGTGGTCGGGTGACATGGACGTTTAAAAGAATGGAAAAATGCATGAAAGCTTAGCGAGGATACATCGATAAGCTGGGACAGTCATTTTATGTGCTGGTATGTCCACGTGGTTGCATGAATCGATTGCCTGTAGCTCAAAATTACCGCAAGATCCCTGCTGTTTTGGTCCCGACTCTCTGACGTTGGCCAGAAGGCAGGGACAGGGAGCATACGGAATGAACATTTCCACTTCATTCCACACGGACCTCTCTTCATCAGCTGCCAGACAGGGCGTCCTGCCCACCCCGAACCAGGCTCTGGCAGGTTGCATTAACTCCACAGCCGGACTGGAAATCACCGCCAGGGGAGGGGCGCCTACAGCCCAGTGGTTACAACAGAGTTGGTCTTTCAATCCGTGGGTCCTCCGTTCGAATCCCGGTGACGACAGAGAGCGCAAACCACATCTGGACAGATATGAGGTGGTGCGCAACAACCGAGTAATATTTTAATCCTTTAGCAATCACATATGTAACTGAAAAAAACCTCTTCCTTTAGCAATCACATATGTGACTGAAAAACTGTCTAGTCATTCGGGTGAGACGATAAACCGAGGTCCCATGTGCAGCACACACTTGACGCATGGGAACAAATCCTATGGCAACGACAGTGTTGTCCTCTGGCGAAATTCTGCCGAAAACTCCACTGTGATTGGTACACACATATACATGTATGTGCTTACAGCCTGACCAAGCGCGCTGGGTTATGCTGCTGTCGGGCATCTGCCTCGCTGGTGTAGTGTAGCGCATATGAGTTTGTCCGAACGCAGTGACTCCTCCTTGAGAAACTGAAACTGAATAAAGCAAAGACTGCAGCTCTCAATGTAGTTTATTTACAAACATACACTGACCCTACTATTTACGTGAGCACTGGGTGTCTCATTCACTAAAAGTCAGCAAGATGGCTGTCACAATGGAGGTGTCACACAGTCAGTGTAACCTGTCATTCCACACTGGGTGTCTCATTCACTAAAAGTCAGCAAGATGGCTGTCACAATGGAGGTGTCACACAGTCCAGTGTAACCTGTCATTCCACACTGGGTGTCTCATTCACTAAAAGTCAGCAAGATGGCTGTCACAATGGAGGTGTCACACAGTCAGTGTAACCTGTCATTCCACACCGGGTGTCTCATTCACTAAAAGTCAGCAAGATGGCTGTCACAATGGAGGTGTCACACAGTCAGTGTAACCTGTCATTCCACACCGGGTGTCTCATTCACTAAAAGTCAGCAAGATGGCTGCCACAATGGAGGTGTCACACAGTCAGTGTAACCTGTCATTCCACACCGGGTGTCTCATTCACTAAAAGTCAGCAAGATGGCTGTCACAATGCAGGAACAACAGGTCAGCGCTGATTCCATCATAAACAGGATCAACAGGTAAGCCCTGATTCCATCATAAACAGGATCAACAGGTAAGCCCTGATTCCATCATAAACAGGATCAACAATTCAGCCCTGATTCGATCAAAAACAGGAACAAGTCAGCCCAGATTCCATCATAAACAGGATCAACAGGTCAGCCCTGTTCCATCACCAACAGGAACAAGTCAGCCCTGATTCCATCCTAAACAGGATCAACAAGTCAGCCCTGATTCCATCCTAAACAGGATCAACAAGTCAGCCCTGATTCCATCCTAAACAGGATCAACAGGTCAGCCCTGATTCCATCCTAAACAGGATCAACAAGTCAGCCCTGATTCCATCATAAACAGGAACAACAAGTCAGCCCTGATTCCATCATAAACAGGAACAACAAGTCAGCCCTGATTACATCATAAACAGGAAAACGTCAGCCGTGATTCCATCATAAACAGGATCAAGTCAGCCCTGATTCCATCATAAACAGGAACAACAAGTCAGCCCTGATTCCATCATAAATAGGATCAACAAGTCAGCCGTGATTCCATCATAAACAGGATCAGGTCAGCCCTGATTCCATCGTAAACAGGAACAACAAGTCAGCCCTGATTCCATCATAAATAGGATCAACAAGTCAGCCGTGATTCCATCATAAACAGGATCAGGTCAGCCCTGATTCCATCGTAAACAGGAACAACAAGTCAGCCCTGATTCCATCATAAACAGGATCAACAAGTCAGCCTTGATTCCATCATAACCAGGAACAACAAGTCAGCCCTGATTCCATCGTAAACAGGAACAACAAGTCAGCCCTGATTCCATCATAAACAGGATCAACAAGTCAGCCGTGATTCCATCATAAACAGGATCAAGTCAGCCCTGATTCCATCATAAACAGGAACAACAAGTCAGCCCTGATTCCATCATAAACAGGATCAACAAGTCAGCCCTGATTTCATCCTAAACAGGATCAACAGGTCAGCCCTGATTCCATCCTAAACAGGATCAGGTCAGCCCTGATTCCATCCTAAACAGGATCAACAAGTCAGCCCTGATTCCATCATAAACAGGAACAACAAGTCAGCCCTGATTCCATCATAAACAGGAACAACAAGTCAGCCCTGATTACATCATAAACAGGAAAACGTCAGCCGTGATTCCATCATAAACAGGATCAAGTCAGCCCTGATTCCATCATAAACAGGAACAACAAGTCAGCCCTGATTCCATCATAAATGGGATCAACAAGTCAGCCGTGATTCCATCATAAACAGGATCAGGTCAGCCCTGATTCCATCATAAACAGGAACAACAAGTCAGCCCTGATTCCATCATAAACAGGATCAACAAGTCAGCCTTGATTCCATCATAACCAGGAACAAGTCAGCCCTGATTCCATCATAAACAGGATCAACAAGTCAGCCCTGATTCCATCATAAACAGGATCAACAGGTCAGCCCTGATTCCATCATAAACAGGATCAACAGGTCAGCCCTGATTCCATCCTAAACAGGATCAACAAGTCAGCCCTGATTTCATCCTAAACAGGATCAACAGGTCAGCCCTGATTCCATCCTAAACAGGATCAACAAGTCAGCCCTGATTCCATCCTAAACAGGATCAACAGGTCAGCCCTGATTCCATCATAAACAGGATCAACAGGTCAGCCCTGATTCCAAACAGAAAGGAGGAAGTAGGGAAACAGACAGACAGACAGCGAGAGGAGGAAGTGGAGAAGCAGACAGACAGACAGACAGACAGACAGACAGAGAAGGAAGTAGGGAAGCAGACAGACTGAAAGACAGACGAACAGAAAGACAGAGAGGAGGAAGTAGGGAAGGAGACAGACAGACAGAAAGACAGACAGACAGACAGACAGACAGACAGAGAGGAGGAAGAAGGGAAGGAGACAGACAGACAGACAGAAAGACAGACAGGGAGGAGGAAGTAGGGAAGGAGACAGACAGACAGAAAGACAGACAGAGGAGGAAGTAGGGAAGGAGACAGACAGACAGACAGAGGAGGAAGTTGTGAAGGAGACAGGCAGACAGACAGACAGGCAGACAGAGGAGGAAGTAGGGAAGGAGACAGACAGACAGACAGACAGATAGATAGAGGAGGAAATAGGGAAGGAGACAGACAGACAGACAGAAAGACAGACAGAGGAGGAAGTAGGGAAGGAGACAGACAGACAGAGGAAGAAGTAGGGAAGGAGACAGACAGATAGACAGACAGATGATGAAGTAGTGAAGGAGACAGACAGAAAGACAGACAGAGGAGGAAGTACGGAAGCAGGCAGGCAGACAGACAGACAGACAGACAGAGGAGGAAGTAGGGAAGGAGACAGACAGACAGAAAGACAGACAGACAGACAGAGGAGGAAGTAGGGAAGGAGACAGACAGACAGACAGACAGAGGAGGAAGTAGGGAAGGAGACAGACAGACAGACAGACAGAGGAGGAAGTAGGGAAGCAGGCAGGCAGACAGACAGACAGAGGAGGAAGTAGGGAAGGAGACAGACAGACAGACAGGAAGACAGACAGAGGAGGAAGTAGGGAAGCAGACAGAGGCAAGGTGAGCAGAGGGGTGGGAGAAGATTCACCAATCCCCAAACTGCCCCTTAGTTGATGTCAGATGCCAACAGTCAGGCCTAAAGAAGCTGCCCCCTGGCCTCCCACTGGGAGATGGGAGGTCAGTCCTGAAGCCGGTGTAGAGCGGGAAGAAGTGCCCCCCACCCCTCCCCCAGCATCATTGTGATCACTGGAAGTGGCACACAGTTGTTTTTTTGCGGCAGGCCGATTCTGGTGTTACCCCCTCCCTCCCCCAACTCTCGTGTTTAGCTCCTCTTTACTGACCTTTCATGCATATCATATTTATTCATTTACTTATTTATTTATTTATTCATTATTATGAGTATTGTATTTATTCATTTGCTTATTTATTTATCTATTTATTCATTATTATGAATATCATATATATATATATATATATATATATATATTTTTATTTTTATTTTTTTTATTTATTTTTTTTAATGTATTTATTCATCTATCTATTAATTTCCCTCAAGGCCTGACAAAGCGAGTTTTGGTTACGCTGCTGTTCAGGCACCTGCTTAGCAGATGTGATAAAGGGTATATGGTATATGGTGTATGTGTGTGATGTAGGGTATATGGTAGATGGTGCAAGGATGTGATGTAGGGTATATGGGTGTATGGTGTATGGGGTATATGGTATATGGTGTATGTGTGTGATGTAGGGTATATGGTAGATGGTGCAAGGATGTGATGTAGGGTATATGGGTGTATGGTGTATGGATGTGATGTAGGGTATATGGTATATGGGTGTATGGATGTGATGTAGGGTATATGGTGTATGGTGTATGGATGTGATGAAGGGTATATGGTATATGGGTGTATGGATGTGATGTAGGGTATATGGTGTATGGTGTATGGATGTGATGAAGGGTATATGGTATATGGGTGTATGGATGTGATGTAGGGTATATGGTATATGGTGTATGGATGTCATGAAGGGTATATGATATATGGGTGTATGGATGTGATATAGGGTATATGGTATATGGGTGTATGGATGTGATGTGGGGTATATGGGTGTATGGATGTGATGTGGGGTAGATGGTATATGGGTGTATGGATTTGTCCGAAGACACTGACGCTTCCTTGAGAAACAGAACAGAACTGAACTGAACTGAACCTCACCACATATCAACTCCATCCCCGTTTTTACCATTGGAATATCTTGGCAAACCACGAGTGCTTGTTTTTCCATGCTTTTGGGGGGAAATGGAGACTGATTTTCAGGTTTTTTTTTTTTTTTTTTTTTTTTTTTGGGGGGGGGGGGGGGTCATTTTGGGACCGAAAAGACTCCTTGGGAGTTATTTCAGTGCCATCGGCACTGCCCTGAAATAACTCCTCACCCTACTCGTGTCCTTGTGGATTTAATCTGGCAAGGCTTCCTGGATGACCGTTGGAGTGGAAAAGACAGCAGCCTACACTGACTCGTCGTGAAGTATTGTATTGTATGGTATTGCATTTCTCTTTTCTCACTCTGTGTGAAATTCGGGCAGCTCTACCCAGGGAAAGCGCATCACCACACTGAGAGCGCCACCTTTTTCTCTGCCTGCAATTTTAGTTGTTTTCCTATCGAAGTGGGTTTTTCTACATAATTTGCCAAGGACAACCATTTTGTTGCCGTGGGTTCTTTTACGTGCGCTAAGTGCATGCTGCACACGGGACCTCGGTTTATCGTCTCATCCACGTCATTTAGCGTCCAGACCACCACCCAAGGTCTAGTGGAGGGGGAGAAAATACTGTTGACTGTAGGGATTCGAAACAGTGCGCTCACATTCTATTGCTTCCTGAGAGGACGTGTCAGCACTTGACCAACACCAGTATTAGGGTGGGTGTGCGTGCTCAAAACTATCCCCACCCTGTTTTGTAGGTGTGTGTGTGCTCAGAACTAGCCCCACCCTGTTTTGTGAGTATGGGTGCTCAGAACTAGCCCCACCCTGTTTTGTGAGTGTGGGTGCTCAGAACTAGCCCCACACTGTTTTGTTCACCAGCACTATACAAAGTCGTGCTGTCTCACCAACGTGATCACATGTTAACTCCACCCTGTTTTGTTCACCAGCACTATACAAAGTCGTGCTGTCTCACCAACGTGATCACATGTTAACTCAACTTTAGTTTGTTCACCAGCACTATACAAAGTCGTGCTGTCTCACCAACGTGATCACATGTTAACTCCACCCTGTTTTGTTCACTAGCACTATACAAAGTCGTGCTGTCTCACCAACGTGATCACATGTTAACTCCACTTTGTTTTGTTCACCAGCACTATACAAAGTCGTGCTGTCTCACCAACGTGATCACATGCTAACCTCACGTGCCTGCAGTGCCTTCAGGGCCAGAGGGCTGCAGTCTCCCCTCAGCAGCCTCCACACTATAGTCCTTTCAGGTCTTACCCAGAACTAATCCATGGGGTTCAATTGAGGTAGGGAGGGATCATTTCGGAGGCATGACATCGGCCGTGTGCTGTGGTCGCTAGGGAAATTAGAAACCACCACCCCACCCCACCCACCTCACCCGACACCTCTGTTGTCACACTGTGATAACTGCTGTGTGTTGGATCGTTGTGTTTGTATGTCCTGCAGTCTGACTGAGTGATGTGTGTGTGTGTGTGTGTGTGTGTGTGTGTGTGTGTGTGTGTGTGTGTGTGTGTGTGTGTGTGTGTGTGTGTGTGTGTGTGTGTGTGTGTGTGTGTGTGTGTACATGTGTCTGTACGTGTGTGTGTGTGTATGTGTGTGCGTGTGCGTGCGCGTGCGTGCGCGCGCGCGCGCGTGTGTGTGTCTGTTGAATGTGGACTAGCGGAGAGTGGGGTTGCGTTTATGTGTGTGTGGTATGAGTGTGGGTGTGAGAGAGAAGGAGGGTGTGGAGAAGATGAAGGAAAAAAGAGAGTTCGTCCATCAACAAACAAGTGTCCAGGAACAGAAAAACGAAAATGATTTCATTGATTTATCGTGGTGAACAGTCTGTATGGTTGTGTGAGTGAGTGAGATCGTAAGACTTAAGGGGGAGAGACAGAGGCGGAGAGACAGAGAGAGAGAGAAAAAAGAGAGAGGGACAAACGTGGAGAGACAGACTGACAGACAGACAGGCAGGCAGACAGAGACACGGAAAGAAAAACCAGACTGTGCTTCCGTGATCATTCATTATTCTTCAGTTGGCTAATTTCTTTCCTTGCTGCAGAAGAAACACACACACACACATACACACACACACACACACACACACACACACACACACACACACACACACACACACACACACACACACACACACACACACACACACACACACACACACACACACACACACACGTTAGGAGAAAATTGCCCGAAAATCTTCTTCAAATTATATGATTGTCAAATTCAACCAGTGTTAACCTATGGGTCAGAAGTCTGGGGATTAATGGCAGACCATACTGTCATTAAGAGTGCACACTTATTCGCTATCAAACGTTTGCTAAATATCAGTATGAAAACACCAAGCACCTTAATTTAAGGTGAAATGGGTAGATATCCTATATATATCCAGACCTACACTTGGATGCATGAATGTCGCATTCCATTTAAAGCATATGGAATGTTGCATGGTCTCCATTGTAGGGATAAATACAGTTGGGGATCACGAATTTATTTTACATTACATACATATGGATTTGGCTATGTGTGGGAAAACCAGGGTGTGGAAAATGTAAACGGTTTCTTGTGTGCTTTTAAACAGAGGTTATTTGATTGCCATCTGCAAGATTTGGAAAGCAATGTAACATCACATGATAGATTTACTTTATATTCTACATTCAGACAACTGCATAATCCTCCGCAATATCTAAACATAATCAAGGACCCTGTTGTACGAAAAGTTCTCACAAAAGTCAGACATGGTGTATCCCCATTGAAACCGCATAGATTGAGATATTTTTTAAAAAGCGTGAAAATGTGTTACTTATTTGCAAAGATGAACAAGAAACCGAACTCCATTTTATTTTGATATGCCCAGAATACAAAAATCTTAGAGAACAGCAAAAACCGAAGAAGTATCATGTGCGCCCCAATACATTTAAATTGTCACTGTTGTTTGCAGATGTGAAGACACGCATTCCACTTTCTCTGTTCTTGTCCAAAGCCTTCACCCATAGAAACAAGTCTATCTTTAGTTAATGGCGCGTGATTACACACCAATCTGCCCATCTATCTTTTTGTCTTTTTTCTTCTTCTATGTGTGTGTGTGTGTGTGTGTGTGTGTGTGTGTGTGTGTGTGTGTGTGTGTGTGTGTGTGTGTGTGTGTGTGACTCTGTCTGTCCTTTCTCTCTTTTCTACCCTTTGTTTGCTTTTCATATATTGACGCTGTTCTTTATAATGGATGTTAACACGGAAGTCCCCCACCCCACCCACCGCCCCCACCCTTACCCGTGTTGTCACGGGCAGAAAAGCCTAAGCAATAAACCATTCAGACTTCACACACACACACACACACACACAAGGAAAGGGACATCAGTCAGGAAGGAGACGGAGCACACAGCACATCACGGCAATTCCCCAAGATCGGGGGGACGTCCACTGAGGCTGGATGGACATGCTTCTGTTCTGTTTGACACATAGAAGGGGAGAGAGAGAGAGGGAGGGGGGGGGGGGAGGGAGAGAATGAGTGAGCACACTGAACACTGAAATGTTTAACGTCATTGGCTATAAAACTCGAGTGACAAGTAGGTACTAATCAGGTCATGAGTGGATGCAGTAAAATTGTGGGAGTGAAACAAGCTAGTATGCAAGAGCTGTATGAAAGTCGAGTGGTTAAAAAAAGCAGGCAGATAGAAACTGACGACACGCATATTTTAGCAAAGTATTATGAGCTATTGCCATCAGGACGACGCTACAGAACTTTTAAGTTGAAATCCAGAGCTCTGAAGACTTTTATTCCACGTTCAATCCACCTTTTAAATTCTTGAGAACTCTGTGTGTGTGTGTGTGTGTGTGTGTGTGTGTGTGTGTGTGTGTGTGTGTGTGTGTGTGTGTGTGTGTGTGTGTGTGTGTGTGTGTGTGCGTGCGTGCGCGCGTGCGCGCACTCTCATGTGAGACGTGTGAAAGTCCGTGCATGATAGGTTGCACCTTGTTCTAGTTTGTGTGTGTGTGTGTGTGTGTGTGTGTGTGTGTGTGTGTGTGTGTGTGTGTGTGTGTGTGTGTGTGTGCGTACGCGCACTCTCATATGAGACGTGTGAAAGTCCGTGCATGATAGGTTGTACCTTGTTCTAGTTGTGTGTGTGTGTGTGTGTGTGTGTGTGTGTGTGTGTGTGTGTGTGTGTGTGTGTTTACTGAGCTTAAAAACGTGACAATTGGTTATTATGAATGTGCAATATGTAGGATGAATAATGTGCAATATGCAGAATGAATGTACAATGGAATATGTCTGATGCTAACGTCCATATTCTAAATGTATTTCTGTTAATAATTACGATGAAATAATTAATTGCAATGTTTCAAAAGCGAATATGTGAAATGCTTTTATTTGACAACATATGTTTATTACTCTTGTTTAATCAAGTAAACCGCGTGTGTTGGGTGGGTGGGGGTTGGGTGGGTGCGCGTGTGTGCTGATTATCTGGTTGTGGTTTTCCGCATTTATTATCTGTTTATTATAATCAATGTGCAATATAGTAGGCAATGCTTATAATTATATTCAAAATAATGTTTCTTAATTCTTGCTGTTTTTACATTGAGAATACCAGTTATTACCTGCAGTGTGTGGATGTATGTACGAAACGGTGTATATGATATTTTTTTACATTTGTGTCTTCGTAATATTCGTAAAAGCTGTTGTTGACTTTTACAGTTATGGTCCCCATGTTGTTTACTTGTCTATGTTGTGATAATGCACCTGACCAAATTTCTCCAGTCGGAGATAATAAAGTTATTCTTATTCTTATTCTTAATGAGGAAAAACAGATAAAATGGAACATAAAGGAGAAAGCAGAATCGAAACAAAATAAATAGATAAGAGATTAACGACACTTTGGCACTTTGACATCAGCTTAAAGTACATGTGACAGGAGGGCAATGTGAACTTTTTCAGTCGTTCGTCTCCAAGGTTTGGACAGTGCACAGAAAACAAAGTACATATAAACCATATGATAAATATTTACGCATGTAACATCGACACACATCATATTAATACAAACACATACTAAAGTACATATAAATCATGAATAAATTTTCATGCCTGAACATCAAAACTCATCATATCAATACGAACACATCATACAATTAAATTGTCGATACTGGCCATCCCAATGTAAACTTTCCTTTTTATCAAGAGAGAATGAGTGAGTGAGACACACACACACACACACACACACACACAGAGTTATAATTTCTTTAATAGGTAGTATGACTGATGACTCCACCACCAAATGCACAAATACTTGACTGTTTTTTTGTTTGCTTTTTTTTTTCTTTTTTTTTTCTCGTGTTTTTTAAATTCTATTTTAGGAACCCCTCCTCCATATGTCTGACTCTTCAGTCACTGTCTACACCCAGTGTGTGTGAGTGCTGAAAGGAACTTTCCTCCCTATGTCTGACTCCTCAGCCACTGTCTACACCCAGTGTGTGTGAGTGCTGAAAGGAACTTTCCTCCATATGTCTGATTCCTCAGCCACTGTCTACACCCAGTGTGTGTGAGTGCTGAAAGGAACTTTCCTCCCTATGTCTGATTCCTCAGCCACTGTCTACACCCAGTGTGTGTGAGTGCTGAAAGGAACTTTCCTCCCTATGTCTGACTCCTCAGCCACTGTCTACACCCAGTGTGTGTGAGTGCTGAAAGGAAGGAATATGAACGTGACTGTATCACCCAGATTCAAACTCTCGACTGTTGGCCGCCGTTCTTTCTCTGTCTCTGGACCTTGCAACTGGAATGAACTTCCTCTTTCGCTTCGTCAAGTCTCCACACTCAGCTCTTTCAAGTCTGGCCTTAAAACCCACCTCTTCCCAAAATAGCCTCCCTTCCCTGCCTCTTCCTTGTCTTTAGTTTCTCCAGTTTTAGAGTTATGCATGCATGTGAATGACTGGTGCGAAAGAGCTTTGGTTTGTCTCTGCACAAGATTCAGCGCTATATAAATACCATTATTATTATTATTATTATTATAGTGGGGTGTGAACCAGTGAAGAGATGGAAGCAGAAGATTGATTGAGTGATTGATATAATGAATATCCAATGAGTAAAGATTTAGGCACAATAAAGGTCCCCCACCCACTCCCCCTTTTTTCTTACAAATCTGCCTATCTAACGAAACAAAATATTAATAAAATGGTAATGATAATAGTAATAGCAATAATGAATGATAACAAAATGAAATAGAAATAAACTATAAAAACAAGAAGAAAAGAAGCAGACGAGAAGAATCACTGGTGTTCAGTATTCCACTATCAACTGCCTGGTTTTGAAAAGAACAATTTTACATTATAACAAACGTGAGTGTGAAGAAGAAGAAGAAGAAGCGTATATTCTTCGTCCTTGGATTTAGTGAAATGTCACACCTGAGAGGTATTTGCCATTCGCTGAAGTGAAGAGAGAGAGAGAGAGAGAAGAAGAAGAAGAAGAAGAAGAAGAAGAATCCTATTTTTCGTGCTTGGGTTTAGTGACATATATGACACCTGAGAGGTATTTGCCGTTCAGTGTTCCTCCTCAAAACCCAAGCCATGAACTGCCCTCTTCACACACTGTCATACCTGTCACACTGGGGTCCTAAATTGTCCTGCTCGGCAGATAACTACTCACACGTTGTCCCATGGCCGGATCTCTTTCTGTGCCGATGAAACGGTTAGTAGATGTTATGTGGTTCGTAAGACATTGCTGCCCCTCACTATCAACATCTCTCTGTCTGTCTGTTTGTCGCTGTCTCTCTCTGTCTCCGTCTGTGTGTGTGTGTGTGTGTGTGTGTGTCTGTCTGTCTCTCTGTGTGTAAATGATTGCACGACGCTTTCCCTTTCTCATCAAACAACGGCGTGGGAGTCCGGCCCACCACAAATACTGTACACCACCACCACCACCACCACTCTGAACCACACACACACACACACACACACACACACGGCAGAATAATGTGATTCCAGATTTAGATCCCAGATAATGAAGAGAAAGTGGGGTGTGGGGCAGGAGCAGGTGGGCAGGGAAAGGGTGTGGGGTGAGGGGGGAAGCGAGGAGTGAGTGGTGTGTTGGGGTGGGGGGGGGGGAAGGATAGTGGGGGGGGACAGGGGAGGGGGAGTGGGGAGGCGAGGGGTGAGGGGGGGAGGATAGTGGGTGGGGACAGGGGAGAGGGAGGGGGAGGGGGGAGGTAAGGGGTGAGGGTGAGGGGGGAAGGATAGTGGGCGGGGACAGGGGAGGGGGGGGGGGGGGGGGGGGGGCTGGTTAGCCGTGCTGGTGTGGCTCTCATATGACTGTCATCGATTTTCACGTCAATCTGGTTTGGGGGAAACTCAGTTAGGCTGATGCAGCCGTGGGGGGCTTGTGGAGGTGTGTGTGTGTATGTGTGCGTGTGTGTGTGGAGGGGATGTGTGTGTGTGTGTGTGTGTGTGTGTGTGTGTGTGTGTGTGAGGACAGGGGCGGAGTGGAGGGCGGAAAGGCAAACACACAAGGCCGCTCACCAGGGCGCTCTGTGCAGAGTGAATTGTAACGTCATACAGCCATTGGTGAAATTGACACGGGAAGGAAGGGAGATATCAGTGAAGAGCGGAACAGGAGACTCTCTCTCTCTCTCTCTCTCTCTCTGAATATGTGCATAATATTATGCACCTTGAAACCGATTTTGGGAGGGACTGATTAAGGGAATATAAATCAGCTGTGAGGAATATCATGTCGACATGAGGAACATGTCTAAGGTGTGAGGAATACTATCTTGGTATGAGGAAGACAACTTAGCCATGGAGAAAATAATCTAGATTAGTGAGGATTATCATATATGATTCAAGAAGATATTTAAGGTCTGAGGAATATAATTTGGGTTTGAGGAAGATAATCATAGGTAATTTAGGTGTAGTTTACATCATTTAGATATGGGGAAGATGCTATATATCTCCGGAAGATGATTTTGGTGTGAGAAAGGTAATTTTGGTGGAAGAATGTTGGCAAAAGAATATATCAAATGTAATTTGTTTTTTGAAAATCTTGATGTCAGAAACATCATTTTGGTGGACGAAAATGAATTTAGGTGTGGGGATGGTAATTCTGTTAAGCGGTGTTAGGAGGATTATTCAGATGTGAAATGATAATTTAAATGTGAGGAAGATCCTTGGAATTTGTCCTGAACGTCAGCACGCTGGTGTTGGGGGAGGGGGAGAGGGAGGGGAATGAGGGTGAAAATCGCTGATATGACACAGTGTTATCTTGATGATAGTTTGATACACATTCATTGGACAACAACAAAAATCTGAAGAGCTGTCAAGGAAAACTACAAGCTAACAACTCCTGTTATTTGGGAAGAAAGTAAAAGACTTGTCAAGGATAACTGCAGGCTAACAACTCCTGTTATTTGGGGAGAAAGATAAAGAGTTGTCAAGGATAACTGCAGGCTAACAACTCCTGTTATTTGAGGAGAAAGATAAAGAGTTGTCAAGGATGACTGTAGTCTAACAACTCCTGTTATTTGGGAAGGAAAGATAAAGAGTTGTCAAGGATAACTGCAGGCTAACAACTCCTGTTATTTGGGGAGAAAGATAAAGAGTTGTCAAGGATAACTGCAGGCTAACAACTCCTGTTATTTGGGGAGAAAGATAAAGAGTTGTCAAGGATAACTGCAGGCTAACAACTCCTGTTATTTGGGGAGAAAGATAAAGAGTTGTCAAGGATGACTGTAGTCTAACAACTCCTGTTATTTGGGGAGAAAGATAAAGAGTTGTCAAGGATGACTGCAGGCTAACAACTCCTGTTATTTGGGGAGACAGGTAAGTGGAAAAAAACTTTGAAACGAAAAGCTGCTTGAAGATACCACGAGTGACGGGGGAAATAGGGGCAGACAAGCCCAAGCCGAAATGCAATTATATACAGAGAACACACAGTACATGTGGCATGACTCTCTTTATCTCTTTGTCTGTCTGTTTAAAAGCCTGTCTCGCTTCCTATGCCTTTCTCTCTCTATCTCTCTCTGTGTCTGTCTATCTGTATGTCTGTCTCTTTGTCTCTGTCTGTCTGTCTGTCTCTGTTTCTGTCTGTCTGTCTGTCTGTCTGTCTCTCTCACTCACTCACTCTCTTTGTGTATTTCTCTCTGTGTCCATGTCCCTCCTCTCTCTCTTTGTATCTACTCTCTCTCTGTCCCTATCCATCTTTCTTTCTCTCCATCTCTCTCTATCCATCTCTCTCTCTCTTTCTTTCTATCCCTCTCTCTGCCTTTCTCTTTCTGTCTTTGCTTCTCCTTTTTTTTCATTTTCTCTATCTGTCAATGTTATGTTTAATGGTTTTATGTTGAGCTCAAACTGCCTTGCTGAGCAGTCTTTCTCTTCCCCAACTTTGTTTATCATCAATCTTAATACTTTTATCAATATGTATGAACTGTAGGTACGTGGTGTTTGCGTCAACTTTCTCGTGTTCCTGAACTCTCTCTCTCTCTCTCTCTCTCTCTCTCTCTCTCTGTCCATTTGACCTTTTCCAGCGAAAAACGGACTCTTCAAGCAGGGACAGCACATCATCAGACTGTCGCTACTCATCCCGAGGGAAGTGCACACAACTGTCTTGACAACTGATTGCACGTCTCTCTTCGATAGGCAGTTTTAGTCTGAACGACGAGAACGTATATTCACATACTATGTCTAGTATGCTGAATGTAATGAATCCACACACACACACACACACACACACACACACACACACACACACACACTCCAGTACACAAAACACACACACACACTCCAGTACACACACACACACACACACACACACACACACACACACTCCAGCACAAACAAACACACACACACACACACACACACACACACACACTCCAGTACACACACACACACACACTCCAGCACAAACACACACACACACACACACTCCAGTACACACACACACACACACACACACCAGCACAACACACACACACCAGCACACACACACACACACACACACTCCAGTACACACACACACTCACACACACACTCCAGCACAAACACACACACACACACACACACACACACACACACACACACACACACACACACACACACACACACACACACACACACACACACACTCCAGCACAAACAAACAAACACACACACACACACACACACACACACACACACACTCCAGCACAAACACACACACACACACACACACACACACACACACACACACACACACACACACACACACACACACATGGAAAGGGGAAGTTGACAAACTCGGTTTCCTTCCTTCCAGCTCCGTGTGGTACAGATGAAGAGTAATTCATCAAACACTAAAAACACAGAACATGATACAACAAACAAGCGAAAAAACAAAAACAAAAACCCCAGAGCCATATTAATAGCCTTTTTCTTTGACAGATGACACCAGTGGAAACCAGCGACGGAGATCACTGTCACACAAAATGTGTTTACTGGGAATCAGCGTGGCTGGGCCGTTCCCTGATAACGTGAAATTCATCACAACAACAGGCACGTGATATCTAGTGCATTCTCTGCTTTCCCTGGATATTGAAAAGCGCCAACTTTTCTCAGCTGGCCGCGTAACAACTCGGACTTTTTCTAAAGATGATAAATTTTTGCAACGATGGGGTGAAAAAAACCCCAACAAAAACACACACACAAAAAAAACAACAACAACAAGCAAACAAACAAAAAAACACCAGCAACAACAACACAAAAAAAGAAACAAACCAAAAAGTTCTTGTCTGAGTGGTTTTTTCTTTCATCTCTGTGGAGAATACGGTTTGCTGTTTGCGCCAATTTCATGTCAACACTTTTTGACAAAATGAGAGTCGTGAACTTTTTTCTGCTATTTTTACCAGTCATGGCCATTCTTGCAGGGAATGAGTTCACATCAAAGGGGTGTGCACTTGTCCGCTTCCCTTCCCTTCTTGGTATCACACACACACACACACACACACACACACACACGCACGCACGCACACACACATACACACGCATGCACGTACCCACACACATACACACGCACGCATCTAGCAGGATAACTGACCCGCATCATCAAGCCTGGGGCATCCAACACAACACAAAACAACTGCTTGCTGTGCCGATAACATGGCCGTTTATAACCCCTATCGTTCATCAAAATGCATACACACCTTGAAGGTTCATGGAAATGAATTAAGGTTGGCTCTGAAGTCAGTTTCTGTGATCTTTAGTCAGTGTACATTCAACCAGCCATTTGCTGTCTCTCTGTGTTATTACCACCCACTTCCTTAAACCCTTCCTTCCCCCTCAATCGAACCCTGGGAACTTTGTCAAGACTGCGAGGGTAGGACTGGCGGGAAGGGGGTGTGTGTGTTGGGGGGAGGGGGGGGCGAGGGGGAGGAGGGGGGGGGGAGGGTAAGGGAATGGCGGGGAGTAAAAAGCGAGAGGATAACGTAGTTGTTGGGGAGGGGGTGGTGGAAGGTGGGGGTGGGTGGGCGGGAGGGAAGTGCTTTAATCAATCAGGTGAGATTCTGGGACCATTGACGGCTTGGAACGAAAGGGGAGCAGAAAGGGCGTGGGGGTAGGGGGTAGGAGGTGGGGGTGAGGGTGGGGGGAAGGGTTGGAAAGCAATTGGTTTTAGTATGATCCTCTGGTCTTGTGTGTGTGGGTGTGTGTGTGTGTGTGTGTATGTGTGTGTGTGCTTTCGTGTATTTATGTGTGTACATGCGGGTGTGCGAGTGTACGCGTGTGTGTGTGGTGTGTGTGGGTGTGTGTGTGAACTAGGGGTAGAATGATGATTGGGTTGGGAAGGGATGGTTGCAACTTGATGCTCGCGACCTTGCACGAATGTGCGCGTGCGTGACCGAATTTATTTTTGATTGAAATCACGCGTGCGTGTGTGTGTTTGTAGTGTTTGTAGTGACCATGCACCCTGACTGGGTGAAGACTTCTGTTCTCAACAATGCTTTCTTCCTCACTCAGCCGCTGTGTGTCAAACGTTGAAAACATGGCATCTGATATGTTGATGGTTGAAATATTGCTGCTGAGTCCATCCCGAACACTTAGCACTCCCTCCCCACCCTCACCACCCACACCCAATTGTTTGCGCAGGGTCTATGGCCGATGTACAATAAACAACCCAGTGCTCAGGCTACACCTGTGCCCTTCCTTCTTCTAGTCTGGTCAGACCTCGTGGAGTGGGGAAGGCTTCCACACAGACACACGTCACGTGCGTCATGGTTCCTGCCTTTCGTGGCCATTGGTCGGCCGGGTTGTGGGTACATGTGTACCTGTGTTAGGTTTGTATGGGGAATGACCCTGGATGAGATTGCACAACTGGTGCATGTGTGTTGTGTGTGTGGTGTGTGTGTTCGGGGAGTGGGGGGGGTGGGGGTGGGGGGGGGGGGGGAGAGGGGGATTTGTGTGTGTGTGTGTGTGTGTGTGGATGTGTGTGTGCGTGCGTGTGTGTTCGGTCTGCTGGATTGGTTTCGATGTGTTTTCAACCAATCAAAACATGATTTTTTTAAAGTCGTGGTCAGTCCTGCCCAGCAATACGGAGAAGCCGTGAAGATCTGTCTGTTGTTGTCTGCAAAACCTGTCTGTTGTTGTCTGCAAAACCTGTCTGTTGTTGTCTGCAAAACCTGTCTGTTGTTGTCTGCAAAACCTGTCTGTTGCTGTCTGCAAAACCTGTCTGTTGTTGTCTGCAAAACCTGTCTGTTGCTGTCTGCAAAACCTGTCTGTTGCTGTCTGCAAAACCTGTGCAAAACCTGTCTGTTGTTGTCTGCAAAACCTGTCTGTTGCTGTCTGCAAAACCTGTCTGTTGCTGTCTGCAAAACCTGTCTGTTGTTGTCTGCAAAACCTGTCTGTTGCTGTCTGCAAAACCTGTCTGTTGCTGTCTGCAAAACCTGTGCAAAACCTGTCTGCTGCTGTCTGCAAAACCTGTCTGTTGTTGTCTGCAAAACCTGTCTGTTGCTGTCTGCAAAACCTGTCTGTTGCTGTCTGCAAAACCTGTGCAAAACCTGTCTGTTGCTGTCTGCAAAACCTGTCTGAATTGTCTGCAAAACCAACTTGTCACATTTTATTCGGCGGGACAAAGTGATGGTAATGGAAAGGGTTTCAGAGACTTGATGTGCCTTTATGTTTCAAGCCACCATCACTTACATAGAGCATTGTAGAGTTTTGGCTGTGGTCTTGTCGTTGTTGCTGTTCGTCTTGATGTTGTTGTTTTCTTCTTCTTCTTCCTCTTCTTGGTGATGTTGTTGTTTTTGTTGTTTTCTTCTTCTTCCTCTTGTTGCTGTTTTCTTCTTCTTCCTCTTGTTGTTGTTGTTTCTGTTGTTATTGTTGTTTTCTTCTTCTTCATCGTGTTGTTGCTGTTGTTGTTTTCTTCTTCTTCTTCATCGTGTTGTTGCTGTTGTTGTTGTTGTTTTCTCCTTCTTCTTCTTCCTCTTGTTGTTGTTGTTGTTGTTTTCTCCTTCTTCTTCTTCCTCTTGTTGTTGCTGTTGTTGTTGTTTTCTCCTTCTTCTTCCTCTTCTTGGTGATGTTGTTGTTGTTGTTTTCTTCTTCTTCCTCTTGTTGTTGTTTTCTTCTTCTTCCTCTTGTTGTTGTTGTTGTTGTTTTTTTTCTTCTTCTTCCTCTTGTTGTTGTTGTTCTTATTGTTGTTTTCTTCTTCTTCATCTTGTTGTTGTTGTTGTTGTTATTGTTGTTGTTGTTTTTTCTTCCTCTTCTTGGTGCTGCTGTTGCTGCTGTTGTTGTTGTTGTTGTTGTTGTTGATTTCTTCTTCTTCCTCTTCTTGGTGCTGTTGTTGATACTGGTGTGGTGGTTATTGTTGTTGTTGTTGATATTGGTGTGCTGGTGGTAACGGTGGTCGTGATCTTGTATTTCTTTTTTCTTTTCTTCTTCTTCTTGCTGTTGGTGGTGTGGTGGTGACAGTGGTGATGGCGATCTTCTCTTTCTTCTTCTCCATCTTCTTCTTCCTCGAGAACTCTGTAGGGATTGTTGCTGCAACATGACACATCAACAGCTGGCTCTAATATACTCCCCGTGCCACCTTTCCTTGTCTTTGGAAAGGAGCATGTCAACATCGTTCATATCGATGTTTTGGGTTGTTGTCGTCGTTGTTATTTTTGTGTTCATATGAGCAAGACAAATATGTCTAGAAGTTCACTTTTTTCCCCTCGGTATTACAACTCTCTCTGCTCTCCTGCCAGTATTTATCTCGCCCGACAGTGTCCGCTTTCTTTGACATCCCTCCACATCTGCTGCTCGCTATAACGCATCCGTTCAGGCCCCAAGTGAAAGTAAGACAAACCCCACACGTTTAAAGGATGTCACACGCTTCCAGGTAGTATGCAGAGTGATCCTGGATGAGACTGCAAATTGGTGCGTGTGCGTTTTGTGTATATGTTGGGGGCGTGGGGGTGTGGGGGGAGCTTCTATTTCTTCTTCTCCTACTTCTTCTCTTCCTCCTTCTCCCCCTCTTCCTCCTCCTTCTTCATTTCAGCTTCGTCTCTCCATCTCCTGTCTTGCTGACAATGCCCCCCTCCACCCCCAACGCCACTCCCCGCAACACACACACCTCTCCCCCCACCCCCGTTCCAGATGTGGGAAGAAAAATGACAGGGTGCCAAGGAAACCAGTCACTGGATACATCACTCACTGTGTGACCCCCACCCCCCACAACCCCCCACCCCGCTGCCCACCCAGTCTCCGAATAACCCTTTGGTGTTCGGCCGGTGTGACCGCTTCAATCCACCCCAACCTGCTGGCTTTTACCCCGGGGTAATTCTCAGCTTTCCTTAAGTGACCCCGGGGGTCTTTTGTGGCTGGATTCTGTCGACCCCTGACCCCTTCTTCCCAAAGTTGGAAACTGCCCTCGTTCAGCAGGTCTGTCAAGCTATACAGCTGTTTTGTCAGCTCTGGTGAGTTCACGTTTACCCACATAGGTCATTCCAGCCTCGTCTTCATAGACACGGGGCTGGATCTAGGCTGGGCAGATTTAGTTCCAGGGGAAAATAACAACAACAACAACAACAAAAGAAGAAGAAGAAGAAAAAACGAAGAAAGACAAAAAGACGGGGGTACAATAAAATCTGCCGCACCGGACTAAAAGCCAGCCTCGTTTGATTGGAGTAAACGCTGATCGTAGCACCACACCCACTTCTCAAATAACTCCGTCTTCTTTTTCCCCTGTAAGTGGAAAGGTTTTCATCTCAGTGGGAGGAAGTAAGGAGGTTTGATCGCTGTGACATTTGTGAAGCCTTCAAGGTATGACTGTGCCAGGCCAGACATAGATAAGCTGCTGTTCTGGGCTAAAGACGTTGGACTTCGCTCTCTGGAATGGAGGGGTCATCAGTAGTAGTAGTAGGAGTAGTAGTAACTGTTTTTGTATCCTGATGCTTTTTGTTGCTGCTGTTGTTGTTGTTGTTGCAACTATCCAGCTGGTCTTATTTTTTCTCCAACATGTCTTCAGGCCAATGCCCTTTGCCTTGATCGTGTTTGCTTGGACCCTTACCTCCTGTCCTGGAGTGTCTGTGGCAGGGCCATGAAACACGATCCAGTGACCTTGGTAAAACAGTCCTGCAAGGAACTGTTGCTAAAACAACCTTGCAGGGAACTGTTGCTAAAACAATCCTGCAGGGAACTGTTGCTAAAACAATCCTGCATGGAACTGTTTTAAAACAACCCTGCATGGAACTGTTGCTAAAACAATCCTGCAAGGAACTGTTGCTAAAACAATTCTGCAGGGAACTGTTGCTAAAACAACCCTGCATGGAACTTTTGCTAAAACAATCCTGCAGGGAACTGTTGCTAAAACAATCCTGCAGGGAACTGTTGTTAAAACAATCCTGCAAGGAAGTGTTGTTAAAACAATCCTGCAGGGAACTGTTGTTAAAACAATCCTGCAAGGAACTGTTGCTAAAACAATCATCCAAGGAACTGTTGTTAAAACAATCCTGCAGGGAATTGTTGCTAAAACAACCATGCGGGGAACTGTTGCTAAAACAACCATGCAGGGAGCTGTTGCTAAAACAATCCTAGAGGGAGCTGTTGCTAAAACAATCCTGCAAGGAACTGTTGTTAAAACAATCCTGCAGGGAACTGTTGCTAACACAATCCTGCAGGGAACTGTTGCTAAAACAACCCTGCAGGGAACTGTTGCTAAAACAACCCTGCAGGGAACTGTTGCTAAAACAACCCTGCATGGAACTGTTGCTAAAACAATCCTGCAGGGAACTGTTGTTAAAACAATCCTTTAGGGAACTGTTGTTAAAACAATCCTGCAGGGAATTGTTGCTAAAACAACCCTGCAGGGAACTGTTGCTAAAACAATCCTGCAGGGAACTGTTCCTAAAACAATCCTGCAAGGAACTGTTGCTAAAACAATCCTGCAGGGAACTGTTCCTAAAACAATCCTGCAAGGAACTGTTGCTAAAACAATCCTGCAGGGAACTGTTGTTAAAACAATCCTGCAGGGAACTGTTGTTAAAACAATCCTGCAGGGAACTGTTGCTAAAACACAGTTCCCTGCTAAAACAATCCTGCAAGGAACTGTTGTTAAAACAATCCTGCAAGGAACTGTTGTTAAAACAATCCTGCAGGGAACTGTTGTTAAAACAATCCTGCAGGGAACTGTTGCTAAAATGATCCTGCAGGGGTGGGGGTGGAGGATGAGGTGTGGAGGGTGAGAGGGTGGGTGGGGTGGGGGTGGGGTGAGGGGTGCAGTGACGGGTGGGGTTAATAACTGGTATTCATCCTTCGGGCATTGTTCCTGGGGGTTCATGAAATAAACTTCTTGCCTTGCATTCAGACATTCCTCCTTCATCCCTTCTTCTCACCCCATCCCCCAAGTATCCCCCGCACTATCGTTTTAAAAACCAGTGTCATATCCCCCGCACTATCGTTTTAAAAACCATTGCCATATCCCCCACACTATCGTTTTATAAACCAATAGTCATATCCCCCACACTATCGTTTGAAAAACCAATGTCATATCCCCTGCACTATCGTTTTATAAACCAATAGTCAAATCCCCACCACTATCGTTTTATAAACCAATAGTCATATCCCCTGCACTATCGTTTTATAAACCAATAGTCATATCCCCACCACTATCGTTTTATAAACCAATAGTCATATCCCCCGCACTATCGTTTTAAAAACCATTGCCATATCCCCCACACTATCGTTTTATAAACCAATAGTCATATCCCCCACACTATCGTTTTAAAAACCAATGTCATATCCCCTGCACTATCGTTGTATAAGCCAATAGTCATATCCCCCGCACTATCGTTTTAAAAACCAATGTCATATCCCCCACACTATCGTTCTAAAAACCAATATCATATCCCCTGCACTATCGTTTTAAAAACCAATATCATATCCCCTGCACTATTGTTTTAAAAACCAATATCATATCCCCTGCACTGTCGTTTTAAAAACCAATATCATATCCCCTGCACTATCGTTTTAAAAACCAATATCATATCCCCTGCACTATTGTTTTAAAAACCAATATCATATCCCCCGCACTATCGTTTTAAAAAACGAATGTCCTCAGAATTCCTTCATCCTCGTTTTCTCCAGTGTCCCACAGATCACGTTGACCTAAATCCTCCTTCCCTTATCTCCATTGTCATTCCCCCTCCTCTCCCTCTGTCGGAGAGTGCTGTCCCCTCTATTCAGGGGAAGATGAATGACTAAGTTCCAGAACACCAATCATTGCCATGATCACTCTCTGTGAGCAAACGACGGAGTGTCAGACAGTATGACACACACACTCATCAGACTCCATTGCCGACTGCTTTTAGCTTGGAAAACGTCTTCATCTCTGAGGTCGGAAGTGAATGGTGATTGCTCTGACCTTTCTAAATCCTGATGCTGACAGCTACATCATTTGGTGGATAAAGAGGGCAGTGTGGAAGGTATGGCGGGGAGCCGGTGGGTGAAGAGGGCGGTGTGGAGGGTATGGCAGGGAGCCGGTGGGTGAAGAGAGCAGTGTGGAGGGTATGGCAGGGAGCCGGTGGGTGAAGAGGGCAGTGTGGAGGGTATGGCGGGGAGCCGGTGGGTGAAGAGGGCAGTGTGGAGGGTATGGCAGGGAGCCGGTGGGTGAAGAGGGCAGTGTGGAGGGTATGGCAGGGAGCCAGTGGGTGGGTGAAGAGGGCAGTGTGGAGGGTATGGCAGGGAGCCGGTGGGTGAAGAGGGCATTGTGGAGGGTATGGCAGGGAGCCAGTGGGTGGATAAAGAGGGCAGTGTGGAGGGTATGGCAGGGAGCCGGTGGGTGAAGAGGGCATTGTGGAGGGTATGGCAGGGAGCCGGTGGGTGGGTGAAGAGGGCAGTGTGGAGGGTATGGCAGGGAGCTGGTTGGGCGGTGAAGAGGCCAGTGTGGAGGGTATGGCAGGGAGCCGGTGGGTGAAGAGGGCATTGTGGAGGGTATGGCAGAGAGCCGGTGGGTGAAGAGGGCATTGTGGAGGGTATGGCAGGGAGCCGGTTGGGCGGTGAAGAGGCCAGTGTGGAGGGTATGGCAGAGAGCCGGTGGGTGAAGAGGGCAGTGTGGAGGGTATGGCAGGGAGCCGGTGGGTGAAGAGGGCAGTGTGGAGGGTATGGCGGAGAGGGGGGAGGGCAGTGTGGAGGGTATGGCGGGGAGCCGGTGGGTGAAGAGGGCAGTGTGGAGGGTATGGCAGGGAGCGGTGGGTGAAGAGGGCATTGTGGAGGGTATGGCAGAGAGCCGGTGGGTGAAGAGGGCATTGTGGAGGGTATGGCAGGGAGCCGGTGGGTGGGTGAAGAGGGCAGTGTGGAGGGTATGGCAGGGAGCTGGTTGGGCGGTGAAGAGGCCAGTGTGGAGGGTATGGCAGAGGCCGGTAGGTGAAGAGGCCAGTGTGGAGGGTATGGCAGAGAGCCGGTGGGTGAAGAGGGCAGTGTGGAGGGTATGGCAGGGAGCCGGTGGGTGGATAAAGAGGGCAGTGTGGAGGGTATGGCAGGGAGCCGGTGGGTGGATAAAGAGGGCAGTGTGGAGGGTATGGCAGGGAGCCGGTTGGGCGGTGAAGAGGCCAGTGTGGAGGGTATGGCAGAGAGCCGGTGGGTGGATAAAGAGGGCAGTGTGGAGGGTATGGCAGAGAGCCGGTGGGTGGATAAAGAGGGCAGTGTGGAGGGTATGGCAGGGAGCCGGTAGATAAAGAGAGCAGTGTGGAGGGTATGGGAGGGAGCCGGTTGGGGGGTGAAGAGGGCAGTGTGGAGGGTATGGCACGGAGCTGGTGGGTGAAGCTGTTCCATTTCCCATGGATTCTCCAACATCGGTAACCTTTATCCCATCCATTCGATCCAGATTTGTTTTCCGTCCCCCCCTCCTCCTCTCCCCGACTCTTCCTCCACCCCACCCCCACCCCTCCTCCCGTTCCCCGTACCTCCCCTCCCTCCCATGTCTCTCTCTTGGTGTGCTACAGGGTGATGTCCCTTCCCGTCCCCTATTTTTGGATTGGATGAAAAATGAGTAGGGCGTCTCAGAACCAGTCATGGCAATGATCACTCACACTGACCAAACGACGTCATGACAGACTAACGCTGTGACACGCCCCATCGTCAGCTCACTGTGTGGGGTACTGTCGGGGTGAAGGTCCCCTTGTCAGCTCAATTTGGGGTACTGTCGGGGTGAAGGTCCCCCCATCAGCTCATTGTGTGGGGTACTGTCGGGGTGAGGGTCCCCTCGTCAGCTCACTGTGTGGGGTACTGTTGGGGTGAAGGTCCCCTTGTCAGCTCAATTTGGGGTACTGTCGGGGTGAAGGTCCCCCCATCAGCTCATTGTGTGGGGTACTGTCGGGGTGAGGGTCCCCTCGTCAGCTCACTGTGTGGGGTACTGTTGGGGTGAAGGTCCCCTCGTCAGCTCACTGTGTGGGGTACTGTCGGGGTGAAGGTCCCCTCGTCAGCTCACTGTGTGGGGTACTGTCGGGGTGAAGGTCCCCTCGTCAGCTCACTGTGTGGGGTACTGACGGGGTGAAGGCCCCCTCGTCAGCTCACTGTGTGGGGTACTGTCGGGGTGAAGGTCACCTCGTCAGCTCACTGTGTGGGGTACTGTCGGGGTGAAGGTCACCTCGTCATCTCACTGTGTGGGGTACTTTCGGGGTGAAGGCCCCAGTGTGTGTGGATGGAATGAGTGCTGATTGTGCTGACTGTCTGAACTGGGAACCCAGAAATGACCGTAGCAGTCTGTCCGTTCTGCCCACAGAGAGATGGGGAAGAAGGGTAGAGGTAAGTACAATCATACTGATAATAATGATAATCACCATCATAATGATAAAAAAATAATGCAGCTGCTTCTTCTTCTTCTTTTCTGATGATGATGATGATGATGATATTGTATTTATTTTATCCTGAATCTTGTGTGAAGACAAATCAAACCACCGACATGCCAGTCATTGATGTTCAAGCAGAACTTTAAACGGAATGGATCAAAATCACGACACTCACAAAGACATGCATTTGTAAAGCCAGGCAGAATATAGACAATAGAGGTGAGGGAATGGTTCTTTTTTTTTTTAAGTTGCTTTTAAGGCCAGACTTGTAAGAGTTTAGCGAGGACTGAGTAGGATTCAGGAAAAGTGGACATGATATGACAAGGAATGGCTCAAGGTGCTCTGCAGATAACGTTGGCTGCTTTCAGCAGTGAAGTAAGAAGCCGACAAAAAGGTGCCACGCTCTCTGCTTACCAACATAGCAACTTAAACAACGTGGCCATGTGATGTATTTCGACACTACAGATTTCAGTTGGCCTTGCAAGAAAACAATTTCAATTTTATACTTTTACAGCAACTACTACTGCTACGACTATTACTGCTACTACTACTACTACTACTGCTGCTGTTGCTGCTGCTAGTAACAGCAACAGCAGCAGCGGTAGTAGTAGTAGTAGTAGTAGTAGTAGTTGTTGTTGTTTTCAGTCGCCTTAATATTCGTTTCAGTTTGTTTCCTCATAACTCCTGAGTACAGAATCAGACTGGGGCAATCGACAACACACGACAGACTGGGGATATCGACAACACACACACACACACACACACACACACACACACACACAAATGTAGCTGCTGTGAATTACGGCTACTTTTGGGCTGAGTCCTACGTAATTTGACCCAAAGTGAAAGACTAACTCTCTGTTGAGGGAGTGGAGAAAAGTGGTGGCGAGGCCGGAACTGCAAACCACTATCGGAAAGCAGAACGGCAAGTCAGCAAGAACATATTTGCGCTCCATTTGTATCAAAGCTCGCTCAGAGCGTCTGATTCGTCAATAGAAAAAAAAAGCAATCTGTTAGAAACGTCTAAGGCGCTTATTTACTGTGAATATAGCGAATGCAGTCTTCAGTTCGTGAGGTCCATGTCTTTCTTTTAGCCAATCATCCGCTATGAGTGAAAGCTACCGTGCAGCATGTACTTTTCGAGTCATCTGTTGAAATAGCAGCGTCAGAATAGGCAGTGTCGTGTGCTTTCAGCCATACTTTTAGATAGTCTGTCGATGGCTAACCGCTCCGATAAAAGAACTTTTTGACAGCTGTGGAAATGTGGAAAGAAGGGGGTAATGGAAACTTGGGTAGTCTTAAAAAGAAGCCAGTGTTATTTCCAACACTTCTTATCAACTTTACTAACAGCTAGACTTCTTCATGATTATTGTCTGGTGATTAATACTTCATTTATCTAGAGCTATGAAATCTTCAGAATGTCGACAGACGATGGGGTGACACCAGCAAACAGTGGAGAGAGCCAGACATGTCGACAGACGATGGTGTGACACCAAAATAATGGAGAGACCTCAGACGTATCGACAGACGATGGTGTGACACCAGCAAACAATGGAGAGAGACAGACATGTCGACAGACGATGGTGTGACACCAGCAAACAGTGGAGAGACCTCAGACGTGTCGACAGACGATGTGGTGACACCAGCAAATAGTGGAGAGTTTGAGGTCTCTCTCCACTGTTTGCTGGTGTCACCACATCGTCTGTAGACAAACCTGAGCTCGATCTTTACAGTTTATATAATAATAATAATAATAATAATAATAATGGGCGGCTGTTGTTTGTAGGACATGGTGGCCGTCTCCACTCTGGGAGGGACGCTCACTCAGTCTGGCTCCGCGACTGAGCCATTATTGTCGTCAGTAGGGGGCTTAGTAGGTGGTGTCCTAAATACGTTAAAACAGAACAGGCACCACTGAACACCACCGAAGTGACTGAGCAGCAGTGCAGGGTCTCCTCTGGTGTGTGGCCTCCTGGCGACCTAACATCGATGGTTCCCTGTGGATTGCCGACGCTGGAACTGCGACGGACAAACCCGGGTGTGGCCGTGTATGGGGGAATCTAAATGAGCGGCGTGGGAGTAATGCCACTGAAACGGTGCAGATGATGGGGCAGAAAAAAAGGAAAAAAAAAGAAAGGCATTTATGGCGCTTAATCTTGCCAAAGCCCTAAACACTTACAAAAACGAGAATACATATACTGGGACGAAACAGCACAGGCATCAAGGGACAGTCACCATTTCCACCACGATTTTGCCATTCTCTTATCACGCACACAACAGACACACACGAAGAAGGGACACACAGACTGGGGAGGAATGAAATAGAGATGCCAATCAGGATGTGAAAAGAGTAGTTTTAAGAGATTTGAAGGATGACAGAGAAACCGGACCGCGGAGGGAAAGAGGGCGTTTATATCTGTCCGTTCCGTCTTTGTCCGGTCAGCACGTGTTCATTTGAGGGCTTGGCGTGCAGTTCATGTCGCTGGGAGCCTCAGTACACGTCCCAGCCAGCCGTGACGTCGTTTACAAATCAGGGTGGACACGATAGGCAGGCGGAATCTCACTGACTTCATAATCTAAGATATCATCACTGACTTCTTAATCTAAGATATCATCACTGACTTCTTGATCAAAGATATAATCACTGACTTCATAATCTAAGATATTATATAATCACTGACTTCTTAATCTAAGATATAATCACTGACTTCTTGATCTAAGATATAGCCTCTGACTTCTCTGACTTCTTGATCTAAGATATAATCTAGATATAATCTCTGACTTCATGATCTAAGATATAATCTCTGACTTCATGATCTAAGATATAATCTCTGACTTCATGATCTAAGATATAATAATTGACTTCATGATCTAAGATATAATCTCTGACGTCTTGATCTAATATATAATCACTGACGTCTTGATCTAAGATATAATCACTGACTTCTTCATCTAAGATATAATCACTGACTTCTTATCTAAGATATAATCACGCTATTTGATGCCCAGGATCTTGCGGTGGCATTTGTGTTATAGACATCCATTTTGTATTTATTTGTATTTGTATTTATTTGTATCACAACAGATTTCTCTGTGAGAAAATCAGGCTGCTCTCCCCAGGGAGAGCGCGTCGCTACACTACAGCGCCACCCATTTGTTTGTTTGTTGTTTTTTTTAGCGTGCAGTTTCTTATTTGTTTTTCCTATCGAAGTGGATTTTTCTACAGAATTTTTCCAGGAACAACCCTTTTGTTGCCGTGGGTTCTCTTACGTGCGCTAAGTGCATGCTGCACACGGGACCTTGGTTTATCGTCTCATCCGAATGACTAGCGTCCAGATCACCACTCAAGATCTAGTGGAGGGGGAGAAAATATCGGCGGCTGAGCCGTGATTCAAACCAGCGCGCTCAGATTTTCTTGCTTCCTAGGCGGACGCGTTACCTCTAGGCCATCACTCCATACGTTACCTCTAGGCCATCACTCCACTTTAGGTGCCAAGAGGAGCGTGTGTTACAGCACATGTGTATGTAAAGTGAATAATAATAATAATAATAATTATTATTATTATAGCCGTGTTGTTATCTGAGTGGTATTATATTATCAAGGGGACGGTTCAAAAGAATTACTGATTTACTGAATTGAATTTAAAGGATAGAAAAGATCCCTGCGCAGGTCAGGACCATGTAGACGGCCAGTCACAAAAGTTTTTTTTTTTCTATTGTTTTATTTACAATAGTTATAAGGAGAAGAATAAAGAAGATCAGAAGAAGAGAAATGAGAAAACAGTGCACTGATAAGACACAACAAACAAATGTCATTAAGCACAACATGTCAGCACAAGTGAATAGTAAAGCACATGTATACATATTACATGGAAAGACTTGCACTCGGTTTGGGATAAGCAACCATATAAGATAAAATAATGCATATGTGTGAACACCAAACACTGACATCAAATGGCATTTCTAATGCATTCAGACAGTGCAGTTAAAGTGATTGAAGCTATGCTAATTTTGTGAAAGTACACTGACAGTACAGATTAGATAAAGCTTATACTGTGTCAAGGTGACTCAAATGAATCAGTTATTATGTAGCACTATACTGGGGTAAGCCATATTGGAGAGAGCACGATAACTGAGTTATAATCAACAAACTGTCAGTCATCAAACTTATGCTGATGATACTCAACTCCAGAAGAGTGATACCCCTGAAAAATTGTTGTTGCTCTTGCAAGAAACATCCAACTGCTTCCTGGACATTCAAAACTGGATGACTCTAAATAAGTTACAATTGAACGTGGACAAAACTGAAGCAATGATCACAGGAACTAAACAAAAACTGTCTTCCATCATCATTGACACAATCAAACTTGGCAGTACATCCATCCCTCTTTCCAGTTCTGTCAGGAACCTCAGTGTTGTCCTTGACAACACACTGTCCATGCAAACATTTATCAGTCAGACATGTCAACTGCGGCACATCAGTTCCGTCCGGAAATATCTGTCCACTGACGCAACATCTAGACTTGTCGTTTCTCTCATTCTTTCTCACCTTGACTACTGTAACTCTATTGTCTGGTTTGCCTGCTTCATCCATTCAGTCCCTTCAGCACATACAAAACTCTGCTGCCTGACTCGTCCTCAGAAAGAAAAGATCTGAGCACATCACTCCCATTTTGCAACATCTCCACTGGCTCCCTGTCTCACACCGAATAAAGTAAAAGATCAGCACTCTGTTATAAATGTATTCACAAAACTGCCCCTTCCTATCTCTGTGGCTGCCTTCACCTCTACACTCCATCTCGCTCACTACAATCGGCTTCAGATTCACTCTGTTTACGCATACCCAGATTCAAACACTCGACTGTTGGCCGCCGTTCTTTCTCTATCTCTGGACCTTGCAATTGGAATGAACTTCCTTTTTCGCTTCGTCAAGTCTCCACACTCAGCTCTTTCAAGTCTGGCCTTAAAACCCACCTCTTCCCAAAATAGCCTCCCTTCCCTGCCTCTTCCTTGTCTTTAGTTTCTCCAGTTTTAGAGTTATGCATGCATGTGAATGACTGGTACGAAAGCGCTTTGATTTGTCTCTGCACAAGATTCAGCGCTATATAAATACCATTATTATTATTATTATTATTATTATACATATCAGATGGTTTTAACAAATAGTTGACATCACTACAATATTGTCTTGTAATCATCACAACAGAATACGACACTCATCTTAAGAGTACTGAGCACACTGTAACTGTGAAACACTGTAGCAGTACAACTGATATCAGCATGTAAAATAATACATGAATAATAAACAATAGAATTAGTGGCGTTGATAAAATGTAAACTGAGAGACCAGATAGTCAGTGCTCAATACAAAGATTGGAAGAACCACCATGGCTTTACCATTAAGTGGTGAATTAACTTGCGCAAGTAATCCGTTGCATCAAAGCCAAATATCAACATGGCTGAGCTTGTGCTCAACATTTAAATCTCCTCCGCCTGAAGTAGGATAAGGAAGGAACCTAACCATCATCAGTGACAGCAAATGAGAAAGAATGCGTCACTCACTAGAACATTCTGGAACGAACTATCAGTGTCCAAAGACGTCACTGACTGTGACGTTAAAAACAATTAAATGGAACACTGCTACGAACACATGACGACATGGCGATTTTCCAGATCAGTCATACAGGAGCTGTCACTACATGTCAAGCAATAACTGAACAAAGCAATATCAACATACTCATATGAACACAAGTAATGTGTTGGACAATTTACACATCATCAACACATTCTACACACAGTACATACAACAATACGTGGCGAGATGTTGGCCTCGGGGACAATGCACAACACACACTGCTTGCAACACAGCAAGAGAGAGAGAGAGAGAGCAGGCTCTAGCCAGAAAATGGCCAGGTGAAAAGTGTCCAGCAGCAGTCATTTGCACAGGTACTCCTTCAGAAGAACGGCTTTGACCAGCACCATTATTAATACGATCACCAGTCACACAATCGCGTAAGAGGAACACGTTAGATTTTTTTTTTTTTTTTTTTTCCCCAATCCTCGGCTTGCTGCAGTCTGTTAGGTGTTTGTGGCCGAGGAGAAGATGAGTTCGATTCCCGGGAGGACGAAACCCATCATGACGTGAAAGTAGTTGAGGTCCCGCTGGACAGCGCAATCTGTTCTTGGCAGCTATTGCTGCAGCATTCCCATCCATATCTGTACAAAAAAAAGACTGCTTCCTGGCCGTGCTTAAAGCAGAGCGCATGCTGCAAGAGACAAAACTGGAGAGGAAAAACCTTCAGGCCAGCTTTCTATTTCTATTCTTGATAATACCATATGCACTTTATTTAGGAAAGGAGGAAAGTAGGCACGAGGAGTATTGCGAACGTTAAAGAGGGTTGTGTGTGTGTGTGTGTGTGTGTGTGTGTGTGTGTGCGTGCGTGTTGTGTGTGTGTGTGTGTGTGCGTGTTGTGTGTGTGTGTGTGGGGGGGGGGGGGGGGGGGGGGTGCGCGCGCGTGCGTATGGTTGTGTGTATTTGTGAATATGTGTGTGTGTGTCTGTGATTGTGTACGTGTCCGAGTATGAGTACATGCGTGTATGAGAATGTGTGTGTATGTGCTTTTGTAAAAGAGATAAAGAGAGTAAGAGGCAGAGACAGAGACGGAGGCAATGAATGATGAAAATTGCTCTCATCAATGTCAGTGTGGCGCCAGCTAACAAAACATCTGATATCTCTACTTACCTCCGACATTTCACAG
>NC_134880.1:36378803-36386303 GCF_041734735.1 Babylonia areolata
ATGTTTGTCTGTCTCTCTGTCCATCCGTCCGTCAGTCTGTCTGTCTGTATCTGTATGTGATCGTGCGTGTGTGTGGTTTTTTTCTGTATGTGCGTGTGCCGGTGCACGTGTGTGTGTGTGTGTGTGTGTGTGTGTGTGTGTGTGTGTGTGTGTGTGCTTGTGAGCGCATGTGCATGCGTGCACACAAGCATGTGCGCACATCCGGTCAGAAACCGGGTCAGGTCAGAGTTGGACTGGCCACAAGATTTCATTGAGGACCATCCCAGTGAGACAAACACATCTACCTGCCTCAGTCACAACCACACCCTCACCCTTACCCATCACTCTGTACAGATCCACATCTCACCCTCATCCATCACTCTGTACAGTTACACATCTCACCCTCATCCATCACTCTGCACAGTTACACATCTCACCCTTACCCATCGCTATGCACAGTTACTCATCTCACCCTCATCCATCACTCTGCACAGTTACACATCTCACCCTTACCCATCACTCTGCACAGTTACACATCTCACCCTCATCCATCACTCTGCACAGTTACTCATCTCACCGTCATCCATCACTCTGCACATTTACACATCTCACCTCATCCATCACTCTGCACAGTTACACATCTCACCCTCATCCATCACACTGCACAGTTACACATCTCACCCTCATCCATCACTCTGCACAGTTGCATATCTCACCCTCATCCATCACTCTGCACAGTTACACATCTCACCGTCATCCATCACTCTGCACATTTACACATCTCACCTCATCCATCACTCTGCACAGCACCACATCTCACCTCATCCATCACTCTCCACAGTTACACATCTCACCCTCATCCATCACTCTGCACATTTACACATCTCACCCTCATCCATCACACTGCACAGCACCACATCTCACCCTCATCCATCACACTGCACAGTTACACATCTCACCCTCATCCATCACTCTGCACAGTTACACATCTCACCCTCATCCATCACTCTGCACAGTTACACATCTCACCCTCATCCATCACTCTGCACAGTTACACATCTCACCCTCATCCATCACTCTGCACAGTTACACATCTCACCCTCATCCATCACTCTGTACAGTTACACATCTCACCCTCATCCATCACTCTGTACAGTTACACATCTCACCCTCATCCATCACTCTGCACAGTTACACATCTCACCCTCATCCATCACTCTGCACAGCACCACATCTCACTGTCATCCATCACTCTGCACAGTTACACACCGGGGTCATTTCCTGCCTTCTTCCCACCAGGGTCCTTTCCTGCCTTCTTTCCACCGGGGTCATTTCATACCTTCTTCCCACTGGGGTCATTTCATACCTTCTTCCCACCAGGGTCATTTCCTGCCTTCTTTCCACCGGGGTCATTTCATACCTTCTTCCCACCGGGGTCATTTCATACCTTCTTCCCATCAGGGTCATTTCCTGCCTTCTTTCCACCGGGGTCATTTCATACCTTCTTCCCACCGGGGTCATTTCATACCTTCTTCCCATCAGGGTCATTTCCTGCCTTTTTTCCACCGGGGTGATTTCTTGCCTTCTTCCCACCGGGGTCATTTCTTGCCTTCTTTCCACCGGGTTCACTTCACGCCTTCTTTCCACCGGGGTCACTTCATGCCTGTCCCATCAGGGACATTTCATACCTTCTTCCCACCGGGGTCATTTCATGCCTTTCCCAGAATGACACTATGGAGTTACATCGGAGGGGATGGGGGTCGGGGTGGGAGGGGGTGGGCGGGGGTGGCACCATAAAATTATATACTGTCTACATTATCTGAGTGGAACGGAACTGCAGATGACTGATTGGCCTACCGCTGCACATCATCTGTTGTCAGTGGCATCGATGGAATCGGTCATAAAAAAAGTGTTTGAGGAGGGGGTGGGGGGTGAAGGGTATGGGGGATCTGTCTGTCTGTCTGCCTGCCTGTCTGTTTGTCCTTCTGTTAGCCAGTTGTTGCTGCGTTCTTTAGAACATGTGACCCCTCAAGTTTTGCACTTGACCTGCATGTTGGTGTGCATTGTGCTCAGAGTTTGGAGTACATAATTATCTACATCAATCAATTAATCCATCAATAAATCGTTAAGACAATAAAGTAATTTATTTATCTGTTTGTTTGTTTATTCATTTATCTATCTATCTATCTATCTATATATATATATATATATATCTCTCCCTAAAATCTACTCTATCTATCTATCTATCTATCTATATGTCTGTCTGTCTGTCTGTCCGTCTCTCTAAAATCTACTCTTGTATCTTTTAAAGATTCATTTATCAATCTGTTCTTTTCTGTTTTGCTTTAAAGTAGATGGTGTAGCGATTAAGGATCAGTCCTCACTCTTTGGTGCATGTTTTAAACTGAAACTGAATTATGGGCCAAGAAATTAATCTGGAATTTGCTTTATCGGTCTTGACTTTCCAGTACCTTTCTTGTTCTTGAGAACATATTTCTTGAGACATATTTTTGGAAGTAATCAGCTGGGGGGGGGGGGGGGTACTTTCCACTGTTGTTCCTTTCTCAGCTGGGGGGTACTTTCCACTGTTCCTACTTTCTCAGCTGGGGGTACTTTCCACTGTTCTTCCTTTCTCAGCTGTTGGGAGTACTTTCCAATGTTCTTCCTTTCTCAGCTGGGAGATGCTTTCCACTATTCTTCCTTTCTTGTTTTGTCTGTCTGCCTGTCACCAACGTTAGCCTCTCACTTTAAAACTGGAGGTAAACAAGAACACCGTTCAACAAGTTTGTGAGCACCGCATTTTGGGGGTAATAATTGATAAAGAACTAAACTGGCAAGCTCATATTAACCATGTCTGCAAACAGTTAGCTGCAATCTGTTCTTACTCAATAAACTTAGATATTACGTCGATGTTCCAACCCGAAAATTATTCTTCGGGGCACATTGTCTTTCCAATATCAGTTATGCATCTACAGTCTGGAACAATGGCAGTCACAACCAGTTCCCCCCACCCACCCCCTCCTGCCTCCCCAAAAAGAACCCAACTCATTACATAGACGAGCAGCTAAGCTTATTCTACCCGACCACTCACTATCAACCGATGAGAAATTAACAAAACCTGAAATATTACCACTGTACAAGCAATTCGACTACAATAGAATGGTCCTCATGTTTAAAGTACGCAACCACATGTCACCACCGTACCTCGATGAATTTGTTCAAAGGGCAACAGAGCGTTACGATTCAGATAATTATGTTCTGCCTCGTGTGCGCATTGACTTGTACAAATCTAGCTTTGCATTATTTTGGACCATCTGTTTGGAACTCTCTTCTTACATTCATCAAGACGGGCGATTCATTATCATTCTTCGAATCAAGGGTACGAAAACTTCTGCTCCACAAACAATAGGCCCCCAAACCAAATATAACCGGCCTAAAAACATCATGCCCATTTTGTGAAATGAAATGTATGCGTTGTCTACCCCTTTACATACACTAAGGTGTTTCATCTTATTTTCAACCTTTTGTGATTTTCATGTATTACATGCACGCCATTGATTGGATGTTATTGCCTGCCACATCAGCATCAGACTCGTTATTACTATTGCATATGTACAGTGATATGACTATGTTTCTCTGTTCTCTTTATATACGTGTCATTTCAGTCATGCCTCTTTCCTGTATTCTGTGTGGTGATTAATTTGACACTCTTGATAACCCCTTTACTTCTTGAGTTTTTTCTTTTCTTTTTTCAATATCTGCTGTTGCACTACAATTTGATTTGCAATGTACTACAATATGATTTGATACCTAATTATGTTTATATATGCATATGCATACATAAATGTACATGTAGACATATACATGCATGTGTGTTTCTGTGCATATATGTATGTGCATAAGGGTGTGTGTGTGTTTGGAGATGAGTGTGTGCATATGTGTGTGGGTGTGAGTGTGTGTGACTGTGTTCCCTTTATTATGATTTTTTAATAATGATGATGATGATGCGTTGATTAGTATTGTAATCATCATTAGTAGTCGGGTTGGTGGTGGTAGTAGTAGTAAAAGTAGTATTTGCCATTGTTATCATTGTTGTGTCTTATCGTTACTGTTTTTGTTGTCACAAGGACAGGTTGGAAGACTAGGCAATGCCTAGTAATAAAGTAATTGGGTAATATTTTTTAAAATCTTGAATCTTTCTTTCTTTCTTTCTTTCCTTTATTTATTGAAGGATGGTGAGGAGGGGGCGGGGGGTATTTTCTGATTAAAGTTGGAGAGAGGAAGCGAGGGAATCTTTGGCATGTTGTGACGGTAGCTACGAAGGCTGTCTGCTAAAGTGTGGTCCACCAGCTTTATGTTTAAATTGGAATTTTCCTTCCACAGTACTTCAAATAAATGGGAAAGCAATCGAATCGAACTGAAGATGTTTTGCTGCATCAACATTCATTGTTGGCGTTGGTGTTGCTCCTCTGCTGCTGCTGCTGCTGCATCGGTTTCTTCTCTTCTTCTTCTTCCTCTTCTTCTTCCTCTTCTTCTCTTCCTCTTCCTATCCTCTCTTCTTCTTCTTCCTCTTCCTCCATTTTCTTCTTCTTCTTCTTCTTCTTCTTCTTCTCTTCCTCTTCCTACCCCCTCTTCTTCCTCTTTATAAGATTGTTCATAATGCATGCCCACAATATTTAAAATCATTATTTTCTTTCCAGTTCCAACGTAAATCAGAGCTATCGTCCCAAAGCCTAAAATTGATTTATTTAAGATGAGTCTCTCATTTAATGGAAGCATAGAATGAAACATGCTTCCCAAGACATGTCGTCAAATTCCAGCCATATCTGTCTTTAAAACTAACATAAGAATATTTCTATTCGATACTTTTGATTAACCTACTCTTTTGCAAAGGCTTGCTTGTACTCAGTCCACTAGCTGCCATGCCATGATGAATGAAAAATTGAATGTATGTGTGATCGTGCAAGCAAATGAACAGTAAGCGTGTGCGTGTGTTTGAGTGTGTGGGCGTGAATGTGTACGTATGTCTTTGTTTACTTGTTATATATATATATATATATATATATATATATATATATATATATATATATATATATGTGTGTGTGTGTGTGTGTGTGTGTGTGTGTGTGTGTGTGTGTGTGTGAGAACGTACGTACATGATAATGTACCAATTGTTCTTTTCATCGCTTTGTTACCTTTAATAGACTATTCCAGTTGCTATTCTTATTCGTCGTTCTAATTATTTTATTTTATTTCATTTTATTTCTTTATTTCTATGTTTTGTGTCGTTCTTTATTTTTATGTTTTGTGTCGTTAAATGGGCAGAATTGTAAACAGGCCTTTACTGAGCCTAATTCTTTACCCATTAAAGATTCAATCAATCAATCAATCAATCAATCAATCAATCAATCAATCTTCTTCCTTCTTCTTCTTCTTCGATCCAGCAGTAATGCAGTGAAGTGTTAGTCTAGTGGTAACGGGTCCGCCTAGGAAGTGAGATAATCTGGGCGCACTGGTTCGAATCCCAAAGTCGGCAGTATTTTCTCCCCCTCCACAAGACCTTGAGTAGTGGTCTGGACGCTAGCATTTCTAATAAGACGATAAATCGAAGTCCCGTGTCCAGCATGCACTTAGCGTACGTAAAAGAACCCACGGCACTAAAAGGGTTGTCCCTGGCAAAATTCTGTAGAAAAATCCTCTTCTTCGATAGTAAAAGAAATAAAACTGAAGACGGGGGAAAAAAAGAAAGAAAAATGCGTGACACTCTCAGTGTAGCGATGCGCTCTCCCAGGGAGAGCAGCCCGGAATTCACACAGAGAAATCTGTTGTGACAAAAAGAGAAATACAATACAATCCAGTGATCCACTGGCCAGTGTGATCATGTCATCGACAGTTGTTTCTCCACCATCTTCCTTTGAAAGCAGCAGTCATCTACTGGCCACTGTGACCCGTCATCGTCTGGACGTCATGCAGTAAGTGGGTCAGTGTGTGGTCAGTTCGTCATGCAGTAAGTGGGTCAGAGTGGGGTCAGTGTGTCATGCAGTAAGTGGGTCAGTGTGGGGTCAGTGTGTCATGCAGTAAGTGGATCAGAGTGTGGTCAGTGCGTCATGCAGTAAGTGGGTCAGTGTGGGGTCAGTGTGGGGTCAGTGCATCATGCAGTAAGTGGCTCAATGTATAGTCAGTGCGTCATGCAGTAAGTGGGTCAGTGTGTGGTCAGTGCGTCATGCAGTAAGTGGGTCAGTGTGTGGTCAGTGTGCCATGCAGTAAGTGGGTCAGTGTATAGTCAGTGCGTCATGCAGTAAGTGGGTCAGTGTGTGGTCAGTGCGTCATGCAGTAAGTGGGTCAGTGTATAGTAAGTGCGTCATGCAGTAAGTAGGTCAGTGTGCCATGCAGTAAGTGGGTCAGTGTATAGTCAGTGCGTCATGCAGTAAGTGGGTCAGTGTGTGATCAGTGCGTCAGGCAGAAAGTGGGTCAGTATGGGGTCATATATATGTGTGATCATATAGAATATGTGTGTTTGTGTGTGTGTGTGTGTGTGTGTGTGTGTGTGTGTGGAGAAGGACACGTTATCCTGTCCGACATCACACACACACACACACTCACACACACACACACAGAGGTTGGGGGGTGGGGGTGAATCCGACACAACTGTGAATGGCTTACAGTAATAGTGTCTGGGTTGTCTGACGTCGCTATCTTTGTCACAGGCTTTCTCCAGGATTTCCGGCATGTGACTATACATACATTGTTCCTTGACAGAGTTATCTGCCTTTCAGATTTGTCCTCAGCGCAGATCTAAGTGCTTTCAGCAGAAAGGAACCATAAGCCAGTACTGCAGATTGGTGTTATTCCACGCCAGACGACTCCCTGACAGGTTGAGGGTGGATTCTTTCTGGGGATGATCCATCAAGTTTGACTCAGGATTCATTGCCATTAACCAATAAATGACTGTCTAATAAAGCTGTAGAGGCAAGATTGGGTAGCATCAACAACTTGGTTTTGTATACGATAAACGTGAAGGAATGTGTTTTGCGGATTTCTTTTATCGGTGGTTTGGGTGTTGTCAACATTTAGTTTTAGGCTGCTCGGCTTTCTCATCCCTCTTGTTGTTGTTGTTGTCGTTCTTCTTCTTCTATTTCCACTTGTTTTTATCCTCCTCTATATCTTCCTATTTTTCTCCACTTCCACTTAGTTCGTCTCTTTCTTTTACTGATCCTCTTCCTCCTCTTAGTTCCCCTCCCTTCCCCTCCTCCTCCTCCTTCCCCCTCGTCCTCTCTGCCATCCGGAAATGTCCCACTTTCAGCGCAGACACTGTATTGACAGGGTGTGTCGCTGCTCCATGTGGTGGGAAAGTTACGTCAGTTAAATGAGTCGTGTTCCTGCACCGATTCCGCTAGTACTCGGCTTGTATGTCCTGGATCTCCAATATTTTGGTAGATGTTAGAGGGGAATAGATAGTAGGGAAGGAGGGAGGGTGTTGAGGAGGGGGTGAAAGGATTGGAGGGAATCTTTTGCAATAAA